>NC_140968.1:102804082-102871582 GCF_056783735.1 Eptatretus burgeri | reverse complement strand
CTATTGGGCACAATCCTGGATGGGTCGCTACTGCAACGCAGGATACTCGAATGGCTCAATCATCCCAGCAAGCTGGTACGCATTTCGGCGAGGATGACAGGCTGAGTCAACCTCATCTGGTGTTAATTCAACGATAACAGGGGCTCCAACTCAGGACCCTAAGGTCCCAAGCCAGCCACCTTAACCGTTAAGCCAACACCAAGCACACACACACACACACATATATATATATATATATATATATATATATATATATATATATATATATATATATATATATATATATATATATATATTGCTATGGATTTCAGAATCAGATCCGACGAATGCATAAAAACATTTAGGTCCTCAGACAGTTATTTCCCTAAATGCATGTCCAGGATAGAGCCATCCCCATGTCTGGTGGGATTCCAACTTTGATGCGTTGAGAAGGGTACAGAATAGATTCCCTTTCTTATTGGATGGCCTTTTTCTCTTTACGACAGACACATTCATGCACGTGAGGTAGCCGTTAGCCCAACGAAGGCTCGTCTACCCCCATTCCGTCAGGACACATTGGCTTGGAGGTGGACGATATATTTACACCTTGGACTTATAGGACATTTGATTAAGCACACCGTGGGCTTTTCCTGAGCAGTTATTCTGATGGTCAAATATGGCTGTGGATCATTTACCTCATCCACCTTTTTCCATCGACGTTCGACACCCACCTCTTTCACCAACGTTGGCGTCCACCTTTTTCCATCGATGTTTGATACCCCGTTTGGCAGCTCTGTGGATGGTTGTTGCTGATGTTTTATGAGCGCTTCACGTTTTTGCTCGGTAATTCTGGCAAATGGCTGCTTTCTGCCGTTTGTCCAGCACCACAAACATGGCATCGTAAGCCAGGCCCGTGCTGATTTGGGGTTGCATCTCGCTCTGGTAAAGAAGGAATGGCCGCGAGATTGGCGGTTTGTCGCGTGCAATGATGCGCCAATAGGGAAGGTGGATTTGGCTGGTCTGCTTGAGGCCCCGCCCAGACTGGCTGCCGATAAAAAGGACGGGGTGACAGTTTTGTGACAGTTGTTGACAGCTGGTTGCGGCTTCTTACAGCTCTGAGAGTTTTGTGAGAGTTTGTGACAACTGGGTGACGGCTATTTCCAGCTCCAGTCGGTTCCAGTCAGACGGTTGGTGAGCTGGCGACAGTTGAGTTTGTGACAGTTGGTGACGGCCTTGCAGCTCTGATCTCTGGTGACAGCATCATAGCCTTACAGCACCTTACAGCTGTGCTTTGGTTGTGGCTCCTGAAGGTGGGTGATGGTTGGACCGTTCCTGCTGGTTCTGCTCGAGACCTGCTCTTGGCGTATCTGATTCTTGGAGTCCCTCGTTCCTGGGGGCGACGACGTGACGTTGATTGGTGTTCAAGCCTGTTTGTGAGTGGGTGCCTGGCAAGGCAGGGTGCTGGCAGCAGACCAAGGCACGCTCACACATTTTGGGACATTTTATTTGATGCACGACCACTTCGACTTGGTAAGCGAGACGAGATTTCTGTTCCCCACTGAATGATCTGCTGGGTACCCTTGTCTCGTGTTTAATCGTTAAGTTAGGCAGAGTGATAAGCGTCTGCTCTTTGTCTGTTTTTCTATCAATACCTGTTTAATTCTTTATTTGCTTGAGATTATTTTGATTGATTTGAATTTACTTATTTTCACCACAAAGAAATAAAAAGTTCTGTTTATTTATTTTTGCCTTATTAATAAATTCCTTGTTGACGTTTCAACCTGTCCATGCTTGTCATTTCCCTCCATTGATCCAGCATTGTCCCAACCTAGACAGACTGGGAGGTAATTACCAAACTAATTAACTTGTCATAGTCGGCACGCACCAGCGGTTAAACGCTCGGCCACCCTAATTAAGATCTCATCAAGACAAGCAAGGGCATCGAAAAGTAAGGGGCACAAGAATAAAAGGTTATATTCAGCAAAATGTACAGCAGTGAAAGCAAGGATTCGTGGGGTGCGGCAAAATATGTGCAACTATTTACAACAGAGAAGACACAGGGCAGAGCTAATCTGATGTAAAACTTCTACAATCTTATCTTATGCAAACATCAGAGGTGCCATCAGACACACACTCACTGAAATCAGATAGTTCAGAAAGAGGAGAGGCACTTGAGTTTTCGACCTCGTCCAATACTTGGTGCAGCCGACGTACCTACGCTTTCCAGTCGCTGAGGAGGGGAGAGGAGGGAAGAAAACTGGGGTGTCTATGGTGTGTGAGTGGGAGATGCAAATTCATGCAGATGAGGTGCAGAAGAGGAGGTGTGAAGGAGTGCAAATCGGTCATGCTCTTTTAGTTTCTGCGTCTACAGTCGATGAGACAGTAGATGCGTGAGAGGATAGCTTAACAGAGTGTGTGAAAGAATCTGCAAGTGTGGATAATGAGTATGCTGCAGAACACACACAGCAGGAGCCGAACACCAATGACCTAGTGATGACCCGGCGAAGACCCGATAACTCCTTGGCAATGACTCTGTACTGCTCGCTCGGCTCAGTGGATGACACTCCCCGCTTGGTGACTGGCACTGTTGTCTCGGGCCTGGTGAGTCTCCGTTCAACTCTGGTTCGGTGAGTAAGTCCATCCCTCGGCTCGGAGAGTCTGTTTGATCTTCGTCCGCTTTCTGCCGCTATTTTTATAGAGGCAGGCGAAGGAGGGGCCAAAACATTGGATCAAGAGGCCATGTAGGTGTTTCTGAGCATCCACATTGGTGCAGAGACGACACCCCAAGAAGTAGCCCCACCCCGCAAGACTCCAAAGCCGAAAACGGCCTCAGTTGCTTCCAGGCTCGACCATACAACGGAGCTATGATATTCTCTGGGTTGTGGATTTTCGGGAGAGCTCTCCGGCCATGAAAGTGTGCTGGGCTCCATTTGAGCGTTGTGATTTAGCAGAGCGCCAGGGCTACGCACACGTCATTGAATGAGTCCCAGCACTGATTTGCACTTTGAGTTACATGCCAAAGTGTTCTGTCTCACAATGTCTTCCATTCCCCGTATCCCAAAGGACGGTGGTGAGCATCCAGGGAACTAACGGTAGTTGCGGTGGTTGTAGTGAGGTGGGGGAGGCACTGTGGTGTTTGTGTTAAGGACGTTAGAAGCATTGTGAGCAGTTCAAGTTGTTGTGGTGAGGAGGTTGAAGTGGTTGTTGTGGTTGTGGAATTTATGGAGAAGTGGTCGAGCGTAAGTTACTGTGGGAATTTTATGAGGCGTTGTGGTGATTATGGTGAGGGTTGTAGCATCGTGGTGAGCATGGTGAGTGTATGAGGTGAGGTGTCTGTTGCTTAATGGCGCGCAGTTCAAACGGGGAAATGGCACGCAGTTTGAACGGGTCCGCTGCGGCATATGTTCATGACGCTCCTCGGGTAGCGTAACTGTCCAGCCCATGGCGTGCATGCATGCATAACGGGGTTCGTGTGTGAAATAAAATAAAGTAGCATCGGTCAAAGAATAGCAAGTGGAATTAAAGACCTAACTAAACTCCCGACAAAATGCATATTGTTCCATTTACCCACTATACATAATGGAAGGGCGAACTGAACGAATACTAATGAAACAAGTGGTGCCAGGCTCAACAAATCCCACCCATTTAAGGCAGAAAGTTATTTTGGGGATCAAATTTAAATTTGATATATCCTTAACCTGAATGTTGATTATAAGGAATAGAATAAGGAATATTTTAGTCTTAGTTTGAAGTCAATTAAACCATTTTTGACGAAGTTATGAGCGAAAAACGATTTTGATCTTTTTGTGACCTTGACCTTGACCTTTGATCCAATTGGACCCAAAAGTTAATGGGGTCGTCCAAGGTTCATTGCCCACCTGTGGATTAAATTTGATAGTGTTTGCTAAAGCCGTTTTGCCGTAAAGTTGCTAACAGACAGACAGACAAACAAACAGCCAAACAAACCGGACGATTACAATATCCTGCTCCCTCCCTCCCTCCGGGAGGGGGCAGGATAACTAGAAGGCCACTCGGTAGAGCGCATTCCTCCGCCACGTAATGCCTCATCCATGAGAACATATCGGGTCCAATACATTTTTGAAATATCATGCTATACAGTACAACATCGTTTTTGGCCCTATCTCTCAATGGTGAAGAATCACTTAAAAAATTCTCGTAGTCGGATCTGGATCTTCACCAAAATCTAATAAGTTCGTCTTTTTCACACACTGAACCTGCCCACAAAATTTCATCCAGATCGGTCCACAAGTTTTTGAGATACCCTGTACAAAAACAAACAGACAAACAAACAGACAGAAAGGGGTGAAAACATAACCTACGGTGGTGGAAGTAATAACTGACTTGGGACTGATATATGTTGGGTGCCATTTTAATGGGGGTGTCAAATTCACAGAGCTGCAGCAGTATATATACATATATATATTATCCCTGTGTCGTAAGAGGCGACCAGGGTTGCGTCAGGAAGGGCATCCGGCGTAAAACATGTGCCAAATCACTATGCGGATCATACGGATGATCCGCTGTGGCGACCCCTAACGGGAGCAGCCGAAAGAAGAAGAAGAAGATATATATGCGCGCGCGCGCACGCACACACACACACACACACACACACACACACACACACACACACACACACACACACACACACACACACACACACACACACACACACACACACACACACACACACACACACACACACACACACACACACACACACCACCTTCGCTGACGGTTAAAGTAAAAGAGGGGGGAGAGTGAGGAGGTGGATTATAAAAGAAGACAGAGGAGGGAGGGACAGTGAGGATGGGTGGGAGAAGGAAAGACAGCGTGAGGTGAGAGGAAGTGAAAGTAAACGTGCAGTGGAGTGATTCATACTGTCTCATCAAAATGATTCTGCATAGAATAACAGTGAAGATGGAAACAGTAATGTCTGAAATACATTTTCTACTAGTCATACTATAAATACTGACCGGAGACAAACACCGCCAGGACATGTCCGGAGATAAACACTGTCTGAACATAAACATTGCCGGGACATCTCCGGAGATAAATACCGTCCGGACATGTCTGGAGACAAACATCGCCTAGACATAACCACCATCCAGATACTTCCAAAGACAGGGACAGAGAGAGAAAGAGAGTGGTGTGGGAGGAGGGTGCTGCACTGTTTTGGAGGGGGTAGAGAGAGAGAGAGAGAGAGAGAGAGAGAGAGAGAGAGACAGAGACAGAGACAGAGACAGAGACAGAGACAGAGACAGAGACAGAGACAGAGACAGAGACAGAGACAGAGACAGAGACAGAGACAGAGACAGAGACAGAGACAGACAAAGAGAAAAATCATAAACCCATACACATGGAAACGCCCAAGCAATATCCAAATTGGACAAAGTAACACTATTTTTAAGCATTTGAACTACCGCTAAGTTCAATTCTGGAGCTCAAATTTTGTAATCAGTTTAGTTTAAGAGATTATCGAGGTTATGACATAGGTGTAAATGAAATAAAGCCATGAACGCTGATGTGTCCAGGCATTTATAAGCATTGCGATGTACCCAGTTGTTCGTAGCTATGATGAACAGGCATTCGATAATACAAGTGAGGAAAGTGAAAAAAAAACAAAAAAAACTATCATTAAGAAATCGTTGCGGCTTGTTCGAGCAGGCCAAAAATCATGTCGAATACCCCAGCCGGATAACCAAAGATGCACCTTAAGTACCCAGATAGCGAGCTGGCTGAGGATTCGCCTGATAAAAGGATTTAATTAAATAAGGCTGTTAATTATCTTCAAAAGGGGTTGTTTTAATTAACCCAATCACCCAATTTTCACTCTTGCACCTCCTTGGAGTTTTCTTAGTGTGCATGCAAAGTTTCAGGCTGCTAGGTTTCATGGTTTTGGAGTTATGGAGGAGAAACACACACACACACACACACACACACACACACACACACACACACACACACACACACACACACACACACTTATTAGTTTAGATATTTGTGCATACACACATTCACATAACTTCTATAAAGAGATCAAAACTTCCAAGAAGTCAAAATTTCCTGCACTGATGACACAGGCAGTCAGAAAAATCAGTCATCTGCTTACTGGTAACTAAAGTTCTTACTTGAAGCCATTTTAGGTCATCTCTACCGAGATGACCTTATAAAGCCAGACTAAATGCGATTCGCAAAGAAGGAAGGAAGGATTTCGACCAATCGTCTCTCAGCCTGGTATCCGACCCCAATTTTTCTTTTTTGTAACGTTGACCGTCCACGAGATCGTGTCAAGTTTCCTAGTTTCCTGAGCTGCCAGCGTTGTCTGAATGGTCAAGAAAGGCCTTAGTTATTTTATAACTTGGTTTACGGATCCGCCGACGGTATATTTGCCGAAATGAAATACAAAATATAAAACACATTTTTAGCCTTTTATATTTATACATTTTCCGCAGAAGGTGCAAAAGTTTCAAAACCCGAAATGTCAACGTCGGCATTTATTTTCAACATATAATTTCGTGCGCGCGCCAAAATGCCGAGTCATCTTTAACCAAACTGCGCACTGCACAGTCGAGCTGCGCAGTAGAACTGCGTAGTAGTCTTCGGTCATGGCCTCTGAGCAGTGGCCAGCGTGGTTCAGATTGACTGTGGTTTCTGGGGCGAAGGTGATCGTTAAGAAGTATGTCGGCGGTATAAATTCGAGTGACGGTATTGGTGATTTAATCACGCAACATATTGACAACGAATATTCTGGCCGAATGATTGCATCAATTCAGTGCATCAGCAGGGATAATTCGCAGGCTAGTCTCGATCGTGCCGATTTCGTTTCCATCGAAAGTTGTACACCACTGTTCGTATTGAAAGATTTCGGTGCCAAGTACGTCAAAGTTTGCCTGCGAGATGCTGATATTCAGCCTTCAACGGACCAGAAATCAGCCTTTGATGTGCTCATGGGGATGGGGAGACGGTACGATCAGATGCCCGCTGAAAAGTAAGAGCTGGTTATGGCTCTGATTGACCGTTTTGAGCGTGTTGACTCCTAGTAGACACCTTTTTAGGGCATCTCGACCGAGATGACCTAATAAAGCCGGACCAAATGTCCGTCTGTCCGTACGTCCGTCCGTCAAAAAATTTTCTTTCCGATCTTGATGAAACTTAGTATGTGGGTAGAGGTCGATGAGTGTTGTACAACGACATAACTTTTGTCCGGGTTCAAGGTCAGGGTCAAGGTCACGAGGTCACGTAAGTTATAAAAATCGCCATTTTCAAAACCTATCTAGTCTGCCATTCTACAAGATATTCAGCAACTGTTTTTGATGATGATGGTAAAAAATATTATCTTGTATCTAACTGGACAGATTTTTGAATTTCCCTCCCGTTTGGCCGCTACATAACCTGGAAGATGGTCAAAAACACCTCCCGGTACAAAGAAAACTTTTTTAGTTCCGATGTTGATGAAATTTGGTATGTGGGTAGAGGTCAATGAGTGATACCCAACGACATATTTTTCCCGGATTGGAGGTCAGGGTCAAGGTCACGAAAGTTGTGAAAGTTGCCATTTTCAAAACCTATCTAGTCTGTCATTTTAGGAAATATCTGGCAACGGTTCATCGATTATGATAGTAAAAACAGTATGGAGATGACCGTCACCACCACACGGGGGTAATTTTTTTCATTTTGTATGCAGTCTGTGGCTGCTGGTTTGGATTACTACTGGGAGCATGGCTGTGCCACTGATGCAGTGCCCACTGTAGATTAAGGCAGGAATTTGGAATTTGTCCATGGTGCAGGCAATAGTTTCCCTTCACGAAGGACATCATGGGATATTTCATGTCCAGCTCGGAATGCCAGCAGATGGGACACCCGTTTTACGTCCATCCGAGGGATGGCACACGCATTAATGAATCACCCTGCCTATGAAGCACCATGATGACAGTGCATAGCTGGGTCAGGATTCAAACCCAGGTGAATTAGCTCAGAAACAAGTGTGTATACTCGTTTCTCAGCAAGTGTGCATCCTCGTTTAGAAACTCCAGGACATCTTGCCAACCCATATAGCTGCACAACTATTTTAGCCATTACACTTCATTTGTGAAATGGCCACTCCAGCTGATCAGGTTTTGGACATTCATTTGTATCATTTATCAATGTCGTTCTCTTTCTTGTGACTTCTGATTTCTTCCTTCATGTGCTGGGCTTTTTTTTAATGTATACAAGGGTCATGGTCATGCTTGAGCAAGTACAATGAAAGGATCATGTTGCAACAGAACAAAAGGAACCGAAGGGAAAGGGGGGACACCAACAGCAGGGTTTCAGCACAAAATAGAGGAAGACTTGAACAAACAATGGGTATGGGAAAAATATAAGTTTGTAATGAGGTCGGCTTCGGGATGTGGGGGTGGGGTGGGGGGGGCAGGTTAGCGAGGGTAGTAAAAATCATGCTTTTGGATGGGGGTCGGAGATGATCTGAGATGGTGGTGAGCAGCTGTCTTGAAGACATGAAGGTCGGGGAGGAAGAATGAGATTGAATAGAATGTCAAAAAATTTTTCACAGGTGTGAAAAAGAGTAGAGGAGAGCAGTGATTCTGTATTTTGGGAGTTTCACCAGATGGGGGTTGATGGTTGACTGCGTGCACCCTGAAGAAACCTGGGGTGAATAAAGCAGGGAAAAAGCAGAGGTTGAAAGACCAGAAAGGAAATGGTAGAAGACAGAGAGACCACTGACTTGTCTGTGATTGGAAAGTGATGGACTCATCGACTCAGCTTCCTTGCAGGACATTCCAATAATCTTGAAAGCCTCGGTTTCCATGGCATCAAGCTGAGAAAGGTGTGAGGCAGGGGTGCCAGCCTAAAGGGGTGGGCAGTACTCCAAGCTGCAGATGAAGGTATTGTAGGTGGATCGGAGTTCAGGTGTGCCAAGGAAGGACTTTTTATGACTGAGGATGCCTAGTTGGCGACGAGCTTTGGAAACCAACTTTGATATGTGGTTTGCCCAAGAAAGATAATAGCTGACAGCAGTAGAGGATTAATGGGGTTTCCGAGGCAGCCATTCAAATGAATGGGGAAAAAGGGAAAAACTCTCTGACTCAAGGCTCAAAAGCCCAAAATAGGAGACTGATTTTCTCCCTCTCCCAAACAAGCAAATGTAAAATTGAGACTGACTCAAGCCACAAAAGGCCAAAATATGAGACTGATCTCTGCCCCATTGAGCAAATGTAAAAGTGAGACTTACTGATTAAAGCACTTCTTTCCTTTTTTATTTTCATTCCATTCAAAGAGCAAACCAATGAATATTTGTCCATGTTCTACTTTGGGGAATAACTTAATTTTCCGAATACATTCATCACCATCGAGTATATTCACAGATATTACTTTGGAACTTGGTTCTTGGTATGTGTCTTTGTTGAGCAGAAATGAAATGATAAACTTCTCTCAATGCTCTTCTTTGACCACCTCCTGAGCTACATATCATTTTGAGATTGTAGTAAATTGTTTTTCCATTATTCAATATTGATAACTATCAAAGTTTTCAGTCCATTCAAGGATATTAATTTTTTTCTTTACATCCTCCAATTTATTTGTAATTAAATTTATCTGCTTATTTGTTTTATCTACTTTTAACCTGGTTATTTCTTCAATAAGACTTATTTGATATTTCTCACATTCTTTATGTTTCCCATTTATATACCAAGGCTGATTACATCTCCACTCTTTGCTTTGGTTATTGCTTGATTCTATCATTTATAAATTAGTAAAAAGATGGCGGTAGCCTGTTAAAATTCCCAACCCAATATCTTAACACTTGTACTTATAACCATAAGGGAGACTATTGATTCCATTCTCTAAAATATATATTTTATCATCAAAAGCTCCGAATGCTTTCTTATTTATCTCTTCTGTATATAATTGATGTTTATAAGTTATTTTTGTATTCATTTTTCTGTACTCTTCCTTCTTTAAGGTTAAACAGTTGTAATAATGTTTAAAATTTGTTTCCTTGATTTATATTTTTCTTTATTCCCTTTAGCTTCTTATCACACCTTTCAATATAATTATTATCAATAGACGTGAAAGCATAAGACTTTGATCTCAATCCTATAAATTCACTCATGACCTTCCCACCGAATTCATCTTTAAACTTACCAATAACCTTTTTATTCTTTGATGAAAACAACACATCACCTGACTTATAATTACTTGTATCATATATATATATATATATATATATATATATATATATATATATATATATATATATATATATATATATATATATATCAATCATGTCCTCATCTACATCACTTGTCTTAATTTCTAATAGAAAACTATCTGTATCCATATATAACAACGACACATTATCCTTGTACTTTGATTTTAAATTATTATAGTAATAGTTATACATTAACGACTTGGACAAGTCCAGAATTTATGTTCCTATATAAATAGGTTTATCCATTTCAATACTCTCTTTTTTTTCAAGTGAATAGCACAAAACGTCTCTGAATACACCTCCACTAGTTCAAAACTTGGTCTATTAATTAACTTTGAAGCCTGTTTCCAAGATGTAGCAAGTCTTATGTTTAGTCTATTCCTAACATTTTCCATAGTCTTTCCAAATACAGCATTATTGATTGATTTATAAAAGTCCTTCTCAAAATAAAATCTATTTTTGCTTCTGTTCTCCTTTTTGTCTTAAAATTGAAAAAAAAAACTTCTTTAACCAATCACTTTGTTTAAGTTTCAAAATCCGATGAATTTTCCTCACTCTCGACCCAGCAGATAAATAGTCTCAAGTTCCTTTGATGCAAAACACAACTTTCTTTATCATTTAATGAAGTAAGAAGTTTTTTTCTGGAGATTTACCTTTTATATTAAAAGACTGTTGGTAATCACTTAACCATTCTTTTCTTGGACTTTCTTTATCAGGGGCATAAGGAAGGTCTTTATGTTTGTGATGAAGTTTTCTGGATATTTTATATCAACCTCAAAATAATATGCAACTTCAGCTTCATCCAATTCTTTTTGAGAGGAGACAACAATGTCTTGTAAAACTTTTTCATAATGTTTTTCTTTTACCCATTTAAGTTTTCCATAAACTAAAGATTGAGACATAGCCCACCCATACAAATTGTTAGCATCATAATACATCAGGTAAGAGTTGTCCTCATTCTTATTATAATCAGGAAGATATTTGTTATTTGCTTTGGCATATTTCTTGGAACATACTTGAGATATTCCCCCTCTTTTAGCCTTCTCTATCATTAAAACCATATCTATATCACTGATTAATTCCAAATTCTGTTTTGTCATTTTTAACATAGGATTCCAAGCCAAACCCGGAAATGTGTAATAGTGAACGGGGTCTAATCCACAATAATTTTTATTATGACAGACTGTTCTAAAAGTTTCAAACACATCAGCCAATAACAATACATCAGTTTTAAGATACAAATCATGATATTCTCCAGGATTCTTTCTATTAAACTTCTCCAAAATTCTTAGCTTGTGTATAATCTCTATCAGAAATATGAGTTTTATTCAACCTGCCATAGAAACTTTCCCTTGAAGGAAGTTGTGTTTCTTTAAACTTCTCAAATGAATCCATGTAGTCATATGGATATATTCCCTTTTGTGATAAGAGATCAATCTCTTCTTGATTTGAGAAATGTAACAAGCCGGAAGCGACGATGGTTCGCGGGCATTATTGAACAATGCCACGATAGGTACAATTGAGTTAGTGGAAGCTTTTGAGGAAGCCCTACCATAAAAACCTATCTCTTCCATCAAAATTGACCAAATGAAATCGGATTGTTTATATGTTGTACTTATGGACATTACGCACAGCTTATAGGAAATGAAATTGCGAGAAAAAACTCGAGAAAAAATAAATAAAAAGTTCAAGTGGGCATGTTAGGGGTGTGGTATGCCCCTCATACAAAAGGACACAACTAGACCATCATATCTAGCTTGTGTCCAAGTTTCATCAAGATGGCATCAAACGTCACGGAGCTATGCTTTCGAGAGAGCGTCACAACCAGACAGACACACAGACACAACAAAAATAGTGGTCACTGCTGGCGCCTGCGAACCAATTTAAGATTCGGTAAGTTTATAATATTTGATGCGAAGTTAGATCATGGACTTGCCATAAACTTGTATGTGTCAAGAAATCTGATGTGGGTTATGGGGATGTATGAATTGTTTTTGTGAATGAGATGTATTTTTGATCTGTGTTAGGAATGGCAGAAATATCTCCAGATGTCTTTGAAAGTTCATTTATAAATAGATGTTTGTCATAGTGAGCATTGTTGTGAAGAAAGACAGGAATAAAATTTGTCGGCTTGTAATTAAGAATACAATGGGAATGAGCTGGACCTCGATATTTCCCAGTAAGATGACAGTGATCCCTAACCTTGACCTCTCCCTCAATTTTCTCCTCACAAATATGACAGATACTGTTCTTTCTAAATTCCTTTTTCTCTCCCTTTGTTAATGACATTGGTTTATAGCTTTCAACCATTATTTCTCTTATTCTTATACAGTCTTTTTCCAATCGTCTTACAAACTCCTCTGAGGCATCTTCTCCTCCATAAAGTTCTAACTTGTTGTATTCATTACCAACAGATGATTTGATATAATAACAGAAACCACAAGGAGTATGTTTTTGATATTGATTTGTGTATGATTTATTTGGATTTGGAGAAACAGTGTCTATCTTTTCAAGGATACTTTCAAAATCAGCATATATCACAAACAGATGTTTTATAGATTTGTTAAAATCCTTTAATGATATGTTTGAACCTGCTTTTGGTAAATTGATTATGGTTGATTTATGATTACTGCAATATTTTGAATGTTGATTTAATCGTTCTTTTGTATGAAAGGAGTTGAGACATCTCTGACAAGGATGCGTTTTACATTTTCTCTTGTATAGTTGTGATTTGGTTTATCTTGATAAATTTTTGATGAAAGCATAATGTGATTTTTTTCTTTGAAGTAAAGTAAAGAAGGTCAATGTGTGTTTCATCATTTTTATAGTTGTTTGAAATTTTTAATATCTGAACTTTGTTTGTATCCATTAATCCATATACATTAACAGATATATTAATCATTTTTCTCAAATTTAGGAATATCTCTCAATGACATTGGAAACTTTAAATCTTTAACATTTAATGTATTCTTGTATTTCTTATAATGTTCAACCCTTTTAGGATTCCATTGTGGAGGATGTAGGTGAGCAAAAACATACCATAGAAAACATTTATTATCTTTGTTTTGAATATTAACAACCGCTTTCTTAAGTTTCATCTCTTTTGGTAAATCAATATAAGAAGAAGCTTGAAGAGGATCTGATTTTATGATGTGTATATCTAAAAAGACTATTTTTGTAATCGTAAATCCACTCCCTACTACAGTGTTATCAACATCTTGTTCTTGTCTCTGGAGTTCATCGTAAACATCACATCTTACAAAATCTTGAAATGATGAGATTTAGTGAGGGTTTGTCCTCATATAGGGAGTAGTTTCATCGCCTTGTCTTACAATATTCAATTTTACTCCCATATAAAACTTAAAAGTTTTCATTTCACTGAATGTGTTTTTATCCCCCGCCGCATGGCGGAAGGGGGATATTGTTGTCACCCAGGTCATCCGTCCGTCCGTTCGTCAACATTTATAGCTGTGAGTACGATAACTCATCAACTGTTCGCCATATCGATTTGAAATTTGGGTCACAAATGTACCACCTGAAAAGAAAGAACCCTATTGATTTCGGGCGTGGTCGGATCCAAGATGGCCGACTGGGGTGGCCATCTTGAAAAAAAAGTTTTTTGTAATAAATGGAAAACCGCTTATCTGATTTCAATTATTTTTGGTTACTACGTTCCTCGCCCCTGGGGAACTTTTTTGAGATGATGACCAAATGGTGTCTTGTTTCCAATTCACCTCCCTCATTATCTGGAATATGTATGACCTTTTTCATTCAATGGCGGGGGATTCCCCATCTCTGATGGTATATTTAATTATAGTTTCAACACTTTGTTTATCCACATCAACAGCTTCCATGATTGAAGATGGTCCAGGGTCTTGAAAGCGAAACAGTCTTATTTTTATATGTCCTTTAAATGCCCTATCAGTGTTTTCAATGGAGAATTTAGTGGCACCTTCCCTTTCTTCATTGTTCTTGTGTTTGCGTGATTGAAGGTGTTTATCATAAAAAAAATTAAGAATATCATTATCACATTTGTTGACTATCAATAAAACACCATGTTTAGTCATTGATGTGAAAGTTTGGAATATTTAGTGAAATTGGGTGGATTTTGAGTTAGGGTCCGAAAAGACCCAAGTTGGTAAAGGCCCTGTCACACCTTGACGATTTAGCCAACGTACACCTGACGTATGCAAAATTGGGCTAAAATGCCGGCACACGTCGAATACGTTATGGGTAAGTTTGTATACGTTAAGAGCACGCTGGCATACGTCGTAGCACGCTGGCATACGTCGTAGTTCACCGAGCTGTTAGACAAATTTTCCATGCTTGAAATTTCCTGACGTATGCCAGCGTATGACTCACACATTCCGCATAATGCTGGCCATAAGTTGTAGGCACGTTACGCGATCGTTGACACACGTCGACCACACGTTACTTGTAAGTTACTCATAAGTCGAAACACGTCAATGTAATGGTTAGCGTCAGTGTTTCAGACTCCCTGGTTTTTTTATATATATTTTTTTCTTCGGTATGACGGTCATGTTGACACTTCGATTTCTGGTGCGGTTATAATATAATATAATTAAAAGGCTGCCGCTCAACGATTTAAATCAGAACCGTCATACCAAAGAAAAAAGAAAAGAAAAAAACGGAGTCTGGAACACTGACGCTAACCATTACCTTGACGTGTTTCGAGTTATGAGCAACGTACAAGTAACGTATGTCGACGTGTGTCAACGATCGCGTCGCATGCCGACAATTATGCCAGCATATGTGGAATGTGTGTCATACGTCGAGTACGTCGAGAAATTTTCAACATGCTGAAAATTTCTCGATGTACTCGGCGTACAATGACGTATGCCACCGTACTACGACATATGCCACCGTACTACGACGTATGCCAGCATGCTCTTAACGTATACAAAACTTACCCATAATGTATTCGACGTGTGCCAGCTAGGTTCGGCAAATTTTTCATACTTCCGCATACGCTGGCTAAAACGTCAAGGTGTGACAGCGGCTTCACACTTCGATGTCTCGTGCGGTTATGATTTGAATCGTCGAGCCGCAGCCTATTAATAGCCTACGCCACGTGATCGTCGGCGATACGCTGCCGCGAGCTATGCATAAGTTAGACTATCGTTGGGCATAGGTTGTGAACGCCGACAACACGCTCAGCATTCGTTGGTATAAGTTAACTATATGTGATTAAAACGTTCTGTGTACGTTACTAATACGTTATGCATACGTCCAACACGTTATTATATGCCCAAAACATAAAAAACATCAATAGTTCAGCGTACACCAGCATTTTACATACATTTTGAGACACTGCCATATGCTGGCTAAAACGTCAAGCTGTGACATCCCCTTTAGATTAGGTAGTAAAATATGTTGGTAGGACTAGGGTTAAACGACACTTGTAAGTGTAAATTGGTATTTTTACATTAAAATATTCTTCAACAGTTCAGTGAGTAATTGAGCACATTGTATGTGGAATCCTAAATCATATGGATGTTTAACAGATCAACTTTACACACTCTTACACTGTTGTATTTGATATATCCCGTATAATGTGGAATCATTTTAAAATGCTCTGTTGCACAATAGCCTCTCAAATGGTTGCCATTGTATTGTTAATAAAGTTTTACATCTGTCCAAATACAATCATGAGATGAGTGGTTTGTGTTGCCTTGTTACCGAGATTAAATGTTATCAGCTTCTGGCAATGTTCGACTAGGATTCAGGGATTAATGGCGCGACCCTCAGCCCAGGATCTCTGCATGCAGATGTTCGGAAGAGTTTCCACCTAATGCCCTTATCTGTATCCTCTCGTGGCTTCGACTGGAGCGCTTGACTGCACATGAAGTGCACAAACCGTAATTTCTGTTCAAACGGGGTGTGCTAACGTTGGGCCCTAATTCATGCAAATTATGGAACCTTAAGCTGATGCAAATTATACACTCGGGGTCCGGTACTCGATCGTGCCATGGACAAATGCTGTGCCGCTCGTTTGTCGAAGGATCAGCACAAGATACATCCGGAGTCAGGAGATGGACCTCAGACAGCTGTATGGAAATGTATGAGCAGTAAGTAGGCCAAATGCCTTGATGTCTAGGCATTGTGTGCTGTGCAGAGCAGAATACAGAGTAGAGTGAAGGACACACACAGTACATTTTGAGTAATAGCGAAACGTCCACATTTGGCCAAAATAATTATTTAAGGAAATATAAAGATATCACATCGGGTCCTTCAAACTGCAAAGAGGTGAAGAATAACCTCCACTCCTCCCCAATCGTGCTTTCCTTCTTGGAATATGAAACTCTCCAACTAAATGGTTTTGGATATATGAGGTTAGGCTCAGAAGCTAGTTTGCTGTTTTGAATTATGGGATATTTTAAGTTGTATTATGTTATCTGTATAAAACAGGATAATGTAAAGGTTTGAAGTTTATGTATCAAACAAAGTTGGTTGCATTCGAGATACTACTAAATGCATTGCAAACTAGAAGGGCACTTGGCAGAGAGCATACCTCCACTACATAATGCCTGATCCAGTAGAACATATTGGGCCAAATAAAATTTTCAAATATGCTATATATCGTTTTAAGCTCCATCTCTCAATGGTGAAGAATCACTTGAGAAATTAAAAAATCCTCGTATCCGAATCTCGATTCGGATCTTCAACCAATTCAAATCAATTCGTCCTTGTCACACACCGAACGTGCCCACCAAGTTTTGTCCGAATCCGTCCATAACTTTTTGAGATGTCGTGCTATATATCGTTTTTGGCCCCATAATAGCTCTCAATAGTGAAGAATCACTTTCAAAATTCTAGTGGCGGATCCGAATCCAGATCTTCACAAAAATTTAATCAATTTGTCCTTGTCACACACCCGACTGGCCCACCAAATTTCATCTGAATCCGTCCACAACTTTTTGAGATATCATGCACACAAACAAAAAAACAAGCAGTCATAGACTGGTACTTACGAAATCGTCAACTTGACCTCTGACCTTGTCTAATAAAAGCTGTCTCCAGAGAAGGTAGCGACGCAAACCAGAAGTTTCTGTAAGTTGGGGTCTATGATTCTGTACCAAACCATCAAAAATCGTAACGTCGACCAAAGCAAAAATCTCCATTTCTCCACGCAATTATTTGATATTATTTTATCAAAGTCACAAAACCGTAATATTCGGCCATCCACCAACAATCTTTACATAATCCGATGGCTTAGTGAGTCAGGCATGCGACGATAACCTTTATTGGCATAAAAAATGACTTTTAAACACCATATTTATCGAAAACACCATCAGTACGCACACGCAAAACCATTACGTGACTCAACGCTGCCTCTGCTCGAGCGCGCTGCACCACGTGGCGATCTGTGATGCGGCGAGTGAAATATTTTTTATACAATCTTAAAACGTCACCAAAACATCCGATTTTTACCAGAATTTCGACAACCGAGTTTTAAGCGTCCTAAGCGATCGCAAAAACCGAAGACAAAATTAAAATCGAAGTTAAAACGAACTCGTAACGTCGAGCGAAGCAAAAATACTCCATTTCTCCACATTAATTTACGGAATTATGTTTGACCTCACTGTGACCTTGACCTTTGACCGATTTTGACGAAAATCTAATCAGCACTCGCCATCACCCTCCTGAATCACGTGGTGTAATTTGACATTGGTAGCTTCTTCCGTTCTCAAGTTATCGTGCCTACAAACAAACACACAAACACACAAACAAACACACAAACACACAAACAAACAAGCAGTCATAGACTGGTACTTACGAAATCGTCAACTTGACCTCTGACCTTGTCTAATAAAAGCTGTGTCGAGAGAAGATAGCGATGCAAACCAGAAATTTCTACGATGATTCTGTACCAAACCATCAAAAATCGAATATTTGACCTCACTGTGACCTTGACCTTTGACCGATTTTGACCAAAATCTAATCAGCACTAGCCATCACCCTCCTGAATGATGTGGTGTAATTTGACATTGGTAGCTTCTTCCATTCTCGAGTTATCGTGCCTACAAACAAACACACAAACAAACAAACACACAAACAAACAAACACACAAACAAACACACAAACAGATGACGGAAGTCATCAATATACTTACGAAATCTAAAGATTTCGTAAGTAAAAAAACAAGAAAGATGTCATGCATCAAGTACCTCATTAAATTGAAATACAATAAAGGGTTTAAAGGTTGTAAAAACATACAACTTTTTTCGGAAGTTTACCAAAATTGATGTCTTTCTGTCGATTACATCACCCGATCAACAAGTTACATTATTTCTTCATGCCTGTTGTTTGTGTCCTTTATGACGTCCTTAAAAACAGTAAGTTTCCTGTTTGGAATGATTTTCAATTTTGTTTGATTGCCAGGCAAATTAAAACAAGAATGACCACACTGTGATCATAAAATATGTATTTCTCGCCTCTGTCCACTTAACTCCCTCATCCTCGCTCATGTCCCAGCGTCTGTGTGGTGAAAGTTGGTTCTGAGAATAAAAATAAAATCATTATTCACAGCTCAGATTACATTCTCTAATCTGTCTCAGGAACCTTGTGCCATGTCTGTGCCGTATCCCCATGTGAATGAATAACATTAGATAATATACATCGTGATTCCAAATAGGGGGATTCACCTCTATATGTTACCTCAGTTTTGGTGTGTGTGTGTGTGTGTGTGTGTGTGTGTGTGTGTGTGTGTGTGTGTGTGTGTGTGTGTGTGGCTCTCTCTCCCTCTCCCTTGCGGGACCTCCCCATGAAGCACGAGTGAATTAGCTTTAATAATCCGGTAACGGGCCCGATTGAGAAAAGCGCATTTAAATCACTCTTGAAAGATGAAGTGTGATTGGGAAACACACATTTAATGCAAGATTAACTCAACACCTCTCATCCATGTCAGCCTCCGTCACCGTTACATCAGAACGAGCTGATTTGTCACATAGTCACGGATTATTTAACCCCAATATAGTGGGGTTACCTTCCTGGGATCCCAGAACTATTTTGCAGAGAATGAAGTTTGAAGATCTATTTAGGTACCTTGGGACATTATCTTTAAAATGAGCTTCCACACACATCGCGAAACGATGGGGAACGGCCGATGGGAGCCGTTTTCCAAAATAGCCACCATGAGAATGTTCAGATTTCAAAAGAGGTATTTGCTTTCTTCTCAGCAACTACTCACACAATTCCAATGAAACTTGATGATAAGCTTAATTACCTGTGATGTACCAAAGATTGTTCACGACATTAAAAAACGAACATAGGGACAATACCCCTGGGTGCTCACCTGGTAGCGGCAAGATAAGATAACCAGGGAACCACTGGTAGGCATGCATGACCTACAAAATATGTAACAGAGAAGAAAGCAAATTCCGGTGGATTCTATTTCAATTTCGTGAACAAATTTTGGTACATCACAGGTGATAAAGGTTATGGTCAAATTTCATCAAAATTTTGTGTCTGGTTTCAGAAAAGAAAGAAATTATATATTTTGGAGGGCAATTTCCCCCACCCCACCCCCATAGAACTCCTTAGACCCCAATTTTTTTCATTGTAATGAACAAACTTTGGTACATCACAGGTGATGAAGGTTGTGGTGAAGTTTCATCAGAATAGTGAGTGTTGTTTCAGAGAAGAAAGCAAATATATATATATATATATATATATATATATATATATATATATATATATATATATATATATATATATATATATATATATATATATTGGGGGGCCACCCCCCCCCCCGCCCTTATGCCCTCGAAGAGCCATAATTTTCTTATGTCATGAACAAACTTTGGTACATCATGGGTCATGAAGTTTGTGGTCAAGTTTCATCGGAATTGCATGTGTAATTTCAGAGAAGAAGTTGCAAGTGTTTGTGGACAGACAGATGAAAGGATGGATGGACGACACGCCATCCCATAAGCTACCCGGAATGGAACTACGTTGCAGGTGAGTTAAAAATTACCTTACTCTTTTTGTGTTGTCGTCGTATGGTGTCATTCCGACCTTGTTTGGTTGTTTTTCGATTCCATCCCAACGTGTTTTTACATTTTTAAACGTTTTTTTCTGACTTGTAACTATCATATGAGAAGTGCTGGAAATTGAGAAAATTCGGAAATCCCTTTTGAAAAAAAACGATTTCCGGTTGTGAAATTTCCCATACCTGTGTTATTTGGAATCCCATCACATCCCAGATGGAGCAGTTGACGGAGTTCGGATGAGGAATGAGGATAAGGAATTTTCTCAACTGAATGTTGAGAGTTCAGATAACTGTCGTGAGAAGGGAGCGACGTTTCGGCCGTGAGCCCTTCTTCAATGCAAGGGCATTTGCAGAGCCTTTGAAAGACTTTTGCTTTGAAGAAGGGCGAATACCCGAAAAACCACTTAATCTCCCCCACAGCGGCTGGCCTTACAAAAGGCCCGGAAGTTGGTTGGCCTCTCGTCCATATAAAAATAGTTTTCCATGATCTATTCCCATCACAAAGTGGACACCTGCATCGGGATAATTTAAGCCATCCTAGCAATTCTCAACTCAACTTCAATGTACTCATAAAGAGGAAGGCTCCAGCTAATATCTATTCCGACTTTTGATCTGAAAGACTTTCAAACATTACCTTAAGAGGAGCAGATCTCTCTGTTCCGGATTGTTTTGACATTTGAAACAGATTTGACTCTTTTGTCACAAACCTGCTTAGCACGATGATTTCTCCTTACAATAAAGCTCATTGAGCGCGGCGTGGGGGGACATTGTACAAAATCACTTGCAGTATAAGGTCATGAGGAGACACTGCGCTACTTTTAGAAAATGGACAAATCAACTGCAGTTTTTAAGCTCGAGATTGCAGCATTGAGATTTCTGCTCCGATGAAAACGCTAAACCGAGTTGAGGGAGTAGTTGGGCGGCCAGGCAAGCATGAGTAAAGTTCATTGAACCATGCATTACATGAAATACCATGGAAGAGCATCTGCACACAATCCTTTCTGCAAGGTATCGCATTGGAATGGGTGAGTATTCTGGGGCCTCAAAATGTGGGAGCAGGTTTGGTGGATTGAGGTGTCCGTGCACGCATTGCTCAAATTTAGCCGATAATTATGGGGTCTGTGTAAGGTGTTGGGATTCCAATCACTAGCTCACTGCTCCACCTAAGCATACACTATGTAAGGAATGGCAGAGAGCACAACCTCCAGCCTATAAAAACTGGCAACAGATGTTAGAGTAAGGGTCCAGACTGTGCTTCGGATGCAGAAAGGTCCAGCAAGACAATAAATGGCTGCCCACTGTGGTCATTAAAATCCTGTATCCCTTCACTTATGGTGCAGTACAGCGGACGAGGTTAAAAGCCGTTTCCATTGTCAATGAGGAAAGAAACTACAGTAAAGTGGATATGACAACTTCAGTGAATGTTCAATCGGTTGTGCAGAATAACGTTTCTTATAATTAAATAAACGGTGACATTCACAGTGATCCTGGACCGTTCAGCTGTATTTTCAATTTTGGACACAGATAATTAATGTAATCACCCTTGTTGAGTCAAAATTTTCACTAATTTTAAAATAATCTTATTCAATTCAGAAAAATTTAACTACTTGTAGTTTTTGGGGTTTTGAAGGAGAACTCTGAACTTTCAATCATCACAGTACCAGTTGGAAAGGGGTCATCCATGATGTGTTCATATGTTGGGAAATTTGACCCATTTCCCTCCCACCACCTCCCTCCCCGCCCCACCCCCCCCGGGCCCCACACACCTTGACCCGGTCACCTGTGTGCATCTGAACCCCATCCCTCCCCTTTATAACAATGGAATTTTTCTCCATTATTAAATACAACACTGCCGGAGCATCTCCCACAATTATCAAAACTTCGGCCAAACACAAATGTTGGTTTCCAAACACAGAACACAGTACTCGGTAGGTTGAGGAATCAATTTGATAAAAATTATTTTTTAATGAAAATAAAGCGAATCAAAGAGTTCTTAATCTATATCTAATTTAATAACAACCTCAAACATAGTTTTGACGACTATTAGAACTATTCCAATAACAACAAGAAGGGCACTCGGTGGGGCATGAGCACATGCCCCCGCCCGTAATGCCTGATCCACGTGAACATATCAGGCCCAACACATTTTTGAAATACCATGCTATGCAGTACTATATCGTTTTGGCCCCATCTCTCAATGGTGAAGGTCAGGTCAGGTATGGGAGCATGTGCCAGAACAGCGCGTCGCTGCGCCCACTTTCCGCCGGTACTCCAGTGGCCTCCGTCTGGCCATCCCCCAGGCAGACGCCAGGCCCATCCCCATCTCCTTGAGATGATGGTCAACCTGCTGCAACCATGAGGCACGTGGTCGGCCCACTGGCCTCCTCCACTCATGAGACTCCCTCGCTGAGAGAATCTGGTGAGCAGGATCAGCGTCAGGAAAACGAGCCACATGTCCATACAGCCGCAACTGACGCTCACGGACTATGCAGGTAACAAATCTCATCCGAGTCTCTCTCAGCAACCGCTCGTTGGACACAAAATCCGACCAGCGATAGCCAAGGATTCTCCGAAGACACCTGGTACCAAAGGAATTAAGTGTCCATCTCAGATCCTTGGTCAGAGTCCAAGTCTCGCACCCATAGAGCAAGACTGGAAGTACCAAGGACCTGAAGACTCGGACTTTCGTCCTCCCGCACAGGTACCGGCAGCGCCACACCCCATGATCCAGTGAATCCATGACTCCCCAGGCACGACCCAGACGTCTATTGACCTCTGACTCGCAGCCAGCAGAGACATGAATATCACTGCCAAGGTAAGTGAATCTCTCCACGACCTCAACATCCTCACCACAAACAGACACAGACAGGACAGCAGCATCCAAGATGTCACCGAAAGCCTGGATCTTCGTTTTGACCCAAGAAACCCGTAATCCCAGCGGCTCCGACTCCTCATTCAGCACCTCGGGGGCCCCAAAAGGATGTCTAGAGTCTCCACAAAGATGACTGCATCATCTGCAAAATCAAGGTCCGAGATCTTGACATTCCCAAACGATGCACCGCAACTTGATCTCTCAGACATCCTCCCTAAAATCCAGTCCATACAAGTGCTGAAAAGTGTGGGGGCAAGCACACATCCCTGACGAACTCCAGTAACAACTGGAAATAAGTCAGAGGTGGTACCACCACACTTCACAGCACTCTCAGTACCAGAGTAGAGTTCAGACATCAGATCAATCAGTTTTGGTGGCACCCCACGAAGACCAAGAATCCTCCAGAGAACATCACGATTCACTGAATCGAACGCTTTACAGAGATCAACATAGGCTGCAAGCAGCCCGTGCCGAAACTCTCGTCTGCGTTCAGTGAGGACACGAAGAGCAAGGATATGGTCAATCGTTGACCTCTTTAGTGTAAAGCCTGACTGCTCTGGACGCTGGTGCTCAAGCAGATGGTGGCGAACCCTATCAAGAATTATCCGAGCAAAGACCTTGCCCGGCACTGAGAGCAGCGTCACCCCTCGGTAGTTGTTGCAGTCTTGGCGATCACCCTTCCCTTTCCAGAGAGGGACAACAAGGCCCCTCTTCCAGTCAGTTGGGATGATGCCTGTGTTCCAGGCAGAGCACAAAACTACATGCAACGACACGAGTGCAGCATTTCCACCAGCCTTGAGAAGTTCGGCATGGATGCCACAGATCCCTGGAGCTTTGCCCCGTTTCAACTGGTTCACCGCAGCCCGTGTTTCCACAAGCGAAGGTGGACCACAGTTGATTTGAGGGTCAGCAACAGGGATTGTAACACCCTTGACGTCCAACTCGACAGCTGGGGGATCAGCCTGGTACAACCGCTCAAAGTAACCGGCCCAGCGGGCATTCACTTCAGACTCCTCTGTCAAGAGCCTACCACTCTCTGCTCTAACTGCAGTGCTCCGAGGGATGGGCTTGGATGAACGCAATGCGCGAATTCCCCTGTAAGCGGGACGAGAATCACCTGTCCACAGGTGATGCTCTACCCCCTCACAGATTCCTCGCACATAGGCCTCCTTGTCCACCCTCAGTGCACGTACAGTTTTATGCCTCAGCTCCCTGAACAGCTCAGCTCTGCCATTCAGCCTGGCCCTGCGACTCTGGTCAATGGTATCCAGTGTCCCTTGAGAGACAAAATTCTTCTTTGCCCTGCGCTGAGTTCCAAGACATCCACCGGCAACATCAAGGACGGTGGTCTTCAAGGCACTCCACAACTCTTCAGGACCCCCCAAAGCACCCAGACCCCCCAAGTGTCCACTCAGCCTGTTCGCAAACTCCTCAGCTACTCTCTCATCCCTGAGCTTGGCAACATCCAGCCTTGGCTGGGATGATACCATTCTCCAGGATTTAAGGTGCAGCTTTAGAGTTGCTACAACAAGCCTGTGGTCAGTATTGAAGAACTGAGCACTCCGGTAGACCCTGCAGTTCTGGATCATCCTCCAACGACCGTCAATGAGGACATGGTCAATCTCCTTTGCCACACCGCCAGCGTTGGAATACCAAGTCCAGCGATGAGCTTGTGGGCGCTGAAACCATGAACCAGCCACCCTAAGTCCATGACTTCTTGCAAAGTCAAGGAACTTATTGCTATTCTGGTTCATAGTTCCTGACCCCTGGGGACCAACACACACCTCATAACCATCCCTATCAGTTCCAGTCGATGCATTGAAATCCCCCAGGACTAGAAGTGTATCTCGTCTGGGGCACTGATGAACCACAGACTCGAGTGTGGCGTAGAATGTATCCTTCACGGTGAGATCACTCGCCTCAGTCGGAGCATAAACAGAGACCAGGGAAATGACACCTAAGGAATGACGAATCCTTAATCTCATAATACGCTCGTTGACCGGTGTTACCTCACTTATCATTGGGGTCAGCTTATTGGACACAGCTACAGCAACTCCTTGGGTATGGTAAGCATCAGAGCGACCAGACCAATAGTAGGTGTAACCACCCACCATTATCTCGCCGCAATCCGGTCTCCGAACCTCAGAGAGAGCTGCAATCCCGATGTCCAAACGCTTGAGCTCAGATGATGACAGAGACAGGTGATGATCCTCTCTTCGGGATAGGACATTCCAGGCACCCACCCGAAGGGACCGCCTCAGGTTAACCCAAGGAGACCGCCGTCTGGTGGACGACACCTCAGCACCACTCCGACACACTCTCCCGCAATCTGACCCAGGGATGTTACCCCGTGGTTTCCCTCCTATCATCAAAGATTGGGGGTCCCGAAGGCTTTGCCCCAATCCCGTCATCCGGTGAGCTGCCCTGCGAAGGGAAGCTGCACAGGAGGTACTCCCACGGAGTGGGTTTTCAGATTTTTTTGCGTTTTTGCGTTTTGCGGAATGAAGGGTTTTACGGTGGCCGGAGTGCAAATCCTGCCACCAACCTCCTAATAAGAAGTAACCCAACTGCAGGAGGACGTCCGCAGACACAGTTGGGCACTAGATATGGATGGCCGTTGGCTCACAAGGAGCTCCTCCGCCCTTTGACAGGTTTTGTTTTTAATCCTGCTGGGTGTCCATATCCAAACACCCCCCCTCACCAGAAAACCTGGTGGGGGAGACGGTTTTGTCGCCGACAACCCGACCATGGAACAGGTTAGTACAGGTTTACATGGTACCTGTAGCAGGTAACAGATCGAACCTGACCTGACATCAAATGGTGAAGAATCACTTTAAATATTAAATAATTCTCGTATCCAGATCTGGATTCGGATCTTCACCAAAATCGAATCAATTCGTCCTTGTCAAACAACCAATCTGCCCACCAAATTTCATCCGGTTCCATCCACAACTTTTTGAGATATCCTGCACAAAGACAGACAGGCAGAGTGGTGAAAACATAACCTTCATCTTTGGTGGTGGAAATAACTCGAACAGCACTCGGTACACAGCATACCTATGCCAGGCTGAACAGTTTACGTTTTGTATCCCACTGATGGACCGGATCTGCTGACCTGAACCAAAACCTAAAGAGCTTGTTCTAGTCATCTAACCAACTCATTCACCAAGTTTTGTCATCATCCATCCACAACGTTTTGAGATAACATGCTATATATCGTTTTGGCCCCCATTTCTCAATGATGAAGAATCACTTATAAAAAATTTTAAAAATCTCGTTTGATCAATTTTCTCGTATGCTCCCAAAATTCAGATCCGGATCTTCATCAAAATCGAAGAATTTTTATCCTTGTCATACACCCAACTTGTGCACTAATTTTCAAACGATTCCATCCACGTTTTGAGATATCATGCAGTATATTGTTACGGATCTGGGGCTTGAGGCTCACCATGAGGCTCACCATGAGGGGAAGCACTCGAGTTCCTTCCAAACTCCCTGTTCTGAGGCCACCGGGTATGGAGAACTCCACGCTCCAGCAGGTTGTTAAGCAACCACAAACGCTGATTGGTACTGCCAATTCTGGCAAGGTTTCACGACTTCGTGTGGTACCTTACCTGTGGACGGCCGCACCAAGGGGGAGTCTCACGCCCTCGATGCATACTTGCTTGGAACTTACCATATCAGGTGCAGCCAAGCGGAGCAGCCAAGTCCGCACCAACGAACAAGAGCCAATTGGTGGGGTAAAACTTTCCAGAAAACACTGTGTGTGGATTATGCTGGAACAATGGAGGAAAATACACGACAAACTGGGTACATTTAAAACAAGCATGTTTATTTACAAAGCGAGGGTGAGGAAAGGCATGTGAGGCAATAAGCAAAGGTTTTAATACACAGTAACATGTACAGCAGGGGAAAGCAAAGATTTGTAGGGTACGGCAAAATAAATGGAAGAATTTACAAAACGAAGACACAGGGCAGAGCTTTTCCGATCTCATATTCACACCGGCTTATCTTATACTAACACGACGGATGCCATCAGAATCATTCCACAAGGAAGGTTAGAGAGCAAAAAAAGATGGAAAGTACGAGGTGTTTGTGACCTCTTTGTTTACTGGGTGCTGTTGACAGATCAGTGCAAACCCAATCGCTGAGGAGGGGGATTGGGGGAGTAAAACTGAAAGTGTCTACTGTGCATGGTCGGAGGGAGGTCCAAAATGAGGGGTGCAGTGACTGGCAGATGAGGTGCAAAGACGAAGGTGTAAAGATGTGGGTCAGTGGTTTTTGGAAACAAAGAAAACAACGTGTGAGAGGATAGGCCAAACATGAGTGTAAAGAAGTCTTTTTGTGTGAAGTGTTTAATGAGCTAAGGCGGCGCTTGGTCTGGTGTCTCCCGCTTGCTGGTGGACTCTGTTCCCTTCCCTCCGTCAAACTCCGCATGCAACGTCAAGCTCTGTTTACTCTGTTCCACTCCGTGACCCCAAGAAAAAGAAGGAGCCAGAGAACAGAGCTCTCTTTTACAATCCCTTGGCAGGGGTGGTGCTTGAGAGTGGAACAGGCAGAGTATGATTGTGGTTTGAGACTGGAGAAGGTTGAAGTGAAGTGTCAGTTGGGGAATGGTGTCCGTTGGTTCAACATGAAGTGTCCATTGGCCATCTCTCCTTAAAATTGCGTGCATATGCTAATGACATGCTTGCATGCAGTCATGCGTGAAGGAGAGGCTCATGTGTGTAGGAAAGTAAATAAAATAGATAAACGATTGAAATGAAGACCGACCTAAAGCCCATGCAATGCATTCTGTCCCATAAACCCACTAGACATAAGGGAAGGGCTATCTCAATGGACACGAATGAAATAACTGTCTCGGGACTGATATATGTCGTGTGCCATTGCCTTGAGGGAGCACCAGCTTGGCAGAACCGTAACACTACCCCCTCCCTTTTCACCAGACTCATCCCGAGTTGCCAGACTATCGTGAAGCATGAAGATGTCATTCCCCTCAAACAAATTACCAACGGATACTTGAGTGTGACATTTCAAAGTTCCATACATGTCCCAAAATAATAAAAACGAATACGCTGCAAGTAGTCGATAAATGGGGTTTCTGGGACTCCCATTCAAATGAATGGGGAAAAAGGGAAAAAACTTTCTGACTCAAGCCCCAAAAGCCCAAAATAGGAGACTGATTTTCTCCCCACCTATCCCCTTCCCTCCCATACAAGCAAATGTAAAATTGAGACTGATTTTCTCCCCCTTCCATAGAAGCAAATGTAAAATTGAGACATTTTCTCCACACCTATCCCCTTCCCTCCCATACAAGCAAATGTAGAATTGAGACGATGAAAGATTGAGACTGACTGATGAAAGCACTTCTTGCCTTTCATATTTTCATTCCACTCAAAGAGTGAACCAACGAATATTTGTCCATGTTCTACCTTAGGGAAAAACTTAATTTTCTAATAACATTCATTTCCATCGAGTATATTCACAAAGAATAAGTTGGAACTTGGTTCTTGGTTTAAGTGTCTTTGTTGTGCAGAGATGAAATGATAAGCTTTTCTTAATGCTCTGATTTGGCTACCTCCTGAGCCACATATCATTTTTAGATTGGAGTAAATTGTTTTTCCATTGTTCAATTCATAACCATAAAGGTTTTCAGTCCATTCAAGGATATATATATATATATATATATATATATATATATATATATATATATATATATATATATATATATATATATATATATATATATTTAAAAATCCTCCAACTTATTTGTAATTAAATTTATCCGCTTATTTGTTTTATCTACTTTTACCCCGGTTATTTTTTCAAGAAGACTTATTCGATATTTCTCACATTCTTTATGTTTCCCATTTAAATACCAAGGCTGATTACATCTCCACTCTTTGTTTTGGTTATTGCTTGGTTCCATCATTTATAAATCAGTAAAAAGACGGCGGTAGCCTGTTAAAATTCCCAACCAAATATCTTAACCCTTTTTCATATAACCATAAGGGAGACTATTAATTCCATTCTTTAAAATATATCTTTTATCATCAAAAGCTCCGAAAGCTTTCTTATTTATCTCTTCTGCATATAATTGATGTTTATAACTTCTTGTTGTATTCATTTTTCTGTACTCTTCCTTCTTTAAGGTTAAACAGTTGTAATAATGTTTAAAGTTTATTGTTTGCTTGATTATATTTTTCTTTATTCCCTTTAGCTTCTGATCACATCTTTCAATGTTATTATTATCAATATTCGTAAAAGCATAAGACTTTGATCTCAATCCTATAAATTCACTCATGACCTTCCCACCCAATTCATCTTAAAACTTACCAATAACCCTTTTTATTCTTTGATGAAAACAACACATCACCTGGCTTATAATTACTTGTATCACATATATTAATATTATCAATCATATCCTCAATATACATCACTTGTCTTAATTTCTAATATAAAACTATCTGTATCCGAATATAACAATGACACATTATCCTTATCCTTTGACTTTAAATTATTATAGCAATAGTCATACATTAACGACTTTGACAAGTCAAGAATTGATGTTCCTATATAAATAGGTTTATCCATTTCAATACTCTCTTTTTTTCAAATGAATAGCACAAAAGTTCTCTGAAAACACCTCCACTCATTCAAAACTTAGTCTATTAATTAACTTTGAAGCCTATTTCCAAGATGGAGCAAGTCTTATGTTTTGTCGATTCCTAATATTTTCCATAGTCTTTCCAAATACAGCATTATTCATTAATTTATAAAAGTCCTTCTCCCAAATCTGTTTTTGCTTCTGTTCTCCTTTTTGTATTAAAATCAATATACTTCTTTAACCAATGACTTTGTTTAAATTTCAAAATCCGATTAATTTTCTTCACTCTCAACCCAGCAGATAAATATTGTCTCAAGTTCCTTTGATTCAAAACATAACTTTCTTTATCATTTAATGTAGTAAGTAGTTTTTCTGGAGATTCACCTTTTATATTAAATGACTGTTTGTAGTCACTTAACCATTCTTTTCTTGGACTTTCTTTATCAGGGGCATAAGGTATGTCTTTATGTTTGTGATGAAGTTTTCTGGATATTTTATATCAACCTCAAAATAGTATCCAACTTCAGCTTCATCCAATTCTTTGTGAGAGGAGACAACAATGTCTCGTAAAACTTTTTCATGATGTTTTTCTTGAACCCATTTAAGTTTTCCATAAGGCAATGATTGAGACATTGACCACCCATACAAATTGTTAGCATCATAATACATCAGGTAAGAGTTGTCCTCATTCTTATTATAATCACGAAGATATTTGTAATTTGCTTTGGCATATCTCTTGGAACATACTTGAGATATTCCTCCTCTTTTATCCTTCTCAATCATTAAAAGCATATCTATATCACTGATTAATTTCAAATTCTGTTTTGTCATTTTTAACATAGCACTCCAAGCCAAACCCGGGGCCATGTAATAGTGAGCGGGGTCGAATCCATAAGAAATTTTATTATGACAGACTGTTCTAAAAGATTCAAACACATCAGCCAATAACAATACATCAGTTTTAAGATACAAATCAAGATATTCTCCAAGATTCCTAATATAAAACTTCTCCCAAACATTTTTAGCTTGTGTATAATCTCTATCGGAAATATGAGTTTTATTCAACTTGCTTTAGAAACTTTCCCTTGAAGGCAGTTGTGTTTCTTTAAACTTCTCAAATGAATCCATGTCGTCATATGGATATATTCCCTTTTGTGATACGAGATCAATCTCTTCTTGATTTGAGAAATGTGATTTAAGATTCGGTAAGTTTTTAATAGTTGATGCCAAGTTAGATAATGGACTTGTCATAAACTTGTATGTGTCAAGAAATCTGATATGGGTTATGGGGGATGTATGAATTGTTTTTGTGAATGAGATGTATTTGTGATCTTTGCTAGGAATGGCAGAAATATCTCCAGATGTCTTTGAAAGTTCATTAATAAATAGATGTGTATCATCGTGAGCGTTGTTGTGAGGAAAGACCGGAATAAAGTTTGGAGGCTTGCAATTAAGATTACAACGGGAATGAGCTGGACCTCTATATTTTCCAGTAAGATGACAATGATCCTGAACTTTGACCTCTCCCTCAATTTTCTCCTCACAAATATGACAGATAATGTTCTTTCTAAATTCCTTTTTCTCTCCCTTTGTTAGTGACATTGGTTTTTCGGTTTTATCCACGATTTCTCTTTGTCTTATGCAGTCTTTTTCCAATCGTCTTACAAACTCCTCTGAGGCATCTTCTCTTCTATAAAGTTCTAACTTGTATTCATCACCAACATATGATTTGATATAAAAACAGAAACCACAAGGAGTATGTTTTTGATATTTATTTGTGTATGATTTATTTGGATTTGGAGAAACAGAATCTATCTTTTCAAGAAGGATACTTTCAAAATCAGCATATATCACAAACGGATGTTTTATAGATTTTGTTAAAATCTTTGAATGATATGTTTGAACCTGCTTTTGGTAAATTGATTACGGTTGATTTATGATTACTACAATATTTCGAATGTTGATTTAATCGTTCTTTTGTATGAAAGGAGTTGAGACATCTCTTACAAGGATACGTTTTACATTTTGTTTTGTGTAGTTGTGATTTGGTTAATCTTGATAAATTTTTGATGAAAGCATAATGTGATCTTTCCTTTGAATTAAAGTGGAGACGTCAATGTGTGATTCATCATTTTTATAGTTGTTTGAAATTTTTAATATGTGAACTTTGTTTGTATCCGTTAATGCATATAATTTAAAAGATATATTATTCATTTTCTCTAATTTCGGAATACCTCTCAATGACATTGGAAACTTTAAATCTTTAACATTTAATGTATTCTTGTATTTCTTATAATGTTCAACCTTTCAGGATTCCATTGTGGAGGATGAAGGTGAGCAAGAACAAACCATAGAAAACATTTATTGTCTTTGTTTTGAATACTAGCAACCGCTTTCTTAAGTTTTATCTCTTTTGGTAAATCAATACAAGAAGAAGCTTGAAGAGGATCTGATTTTAAGATGTGTATATCTAAAAAGATTATTTTTGTAATTGCAAATCCACGACCTACTACATTGTTATCAACATCTTGTTCTTGTCTCTGGAGGTCATCGTAAACATCACATCTTACAAAATCTTGAAATGATGAGATAAAGTGAGGGGTTGTCCTCAAATAGGGAGGAGTTTCATCACCTTGTCTTACAAAGTTTTCATTTCACTTAATGTGTTTTTAATTACAGTTTCAATACTTTGTTTAACCACATCAAAAGCTTCCATGACTGAAGATGGTCCAGGGTCTTGAAAGCGAAATAATCTAATTTTTATGTCCTTTATATACCCCATGAGTGTTTTCAATGGAGAATTTAGTGGCACCTTCCCTTTTTTCATTGTTCTTGTGTTTGCGTGATTGAAGGTGTTTATTATAATTTTTTTAAAGAATATCATTACACATCTATCACACTGTTTTGTTTCTTGGTCAAGTGGAGATATTTGTCTGAAAAGATTGAATGTGTGTTTGTTGGTTTGAAGGTGTTTTTAATAACATTTATATTCATGATTACAAACATCGCAGTACGTTGTATTCACCATATTTATATAATAAAACTTTGCTTAAAATAAAATTTTCTTGATGAAAATTTCGTTTAACTTATAGGTAAATCTGTGCTAAAAAACCGTTTTATCCTCAAACTTTTTTCACTTCATAAATAGAATGTATCAAGACACAAAAGACAAGTTTCAATCTAACTCTTCATTTGTAAAAGATACAGAGAAATATGTCGAGGATGTAAAATTGAATAAAGATAAATATCACAACTATTGGATAAAAACAATTATGGTGAGGAATATGAGTTCTTCAATTTCCTTCAGTGGAAGGGCTTTTAATATATCTGGAAGAACATCAATCAGAGTAACTCGAACAAAAGTTTCTCCTCTCCTTCTGGCAATATATTCAAAACTAGAAAAAGCAATGAATCAAGAAAAAGTATCAAAAAAGAAAAACCTTATGGATGAAGCTTTGGAAAGAAAAGATAAGACCATCTGTAATATGCAAGAAGAAATTTGTATTTTTTTTCAACAACCCAAAATATGTAAATCCTCATGAAATGAAGGATGTTAATATATCAGGTGAAATGACATTTCATTCAATAGTAGTTAAGGACCATTTTAAAATTACCTTTAAAATAAAAAAATGTAGTATTTGAATCTGTTAATGAAAAAAAGTATATAGATATTGATGGTAATGTTTTTTTCCACAAATTAAATATGAGTCGTTATTCAACTGAAGATTTGAAGATTATGAGAGTGATGATAGTATCTCTGTTGCAACAGAAAACAGTTATGATACCGAGAGTTTGTGTTCAAACGATAGTAATGAAAGTAGTTTTATAGATGATTGTGAAAGCACCAATGAAAGTTCCAAAGATGATACCGAAGATTAATTTTATTTGAAGAAAAGTTTTACTTTATAAATATGAATAATTTACTAGATTTTGAGCCTCTTGAATTTCCTGTTTCTCCACATGACAAATATGAGAATTGTCCTTCGTGTGAAAGATGCGTATTAAACAGAGTCAAAAGCCTACAAACAATGTATGTTCTGTGATTATCTTCTAATTAATGATAATAAAAAAAAATTAAAAAGGAATATAATTCTTTGAGATTTACACCAAAAATGACTTACAATTTTACAAGATTGATTTGAGAAATGAATGTAAAGTATGAGGGTGATAATACACCTTTTCTTACAAGAGAAGAGACTGAACAAATGATGACCATGTTTCATGGATTGATGATTTATATTATTAACGATTGTCATTTTCAGGGAAATATCAACACAAGATATTGTATAAATAAAATAATGGATATTTTCCAAATATATAAATGAATGATTTTTTTTCACCCATTTGGGAAAATAAGATAAAATTTAACAACCATAAAAATCTTCCAAATTCATTAAGATGTCTCATAGTTGGTTCAAGCGGGTGTGGAAAAATCTGCTTACTTTTAAAGATGCTCTTTCTCCCAACTTTTTGGATTATGATAATTTAATAATTTTCACAAAGTCGAGTTTTCAACCAGAGTATCAAGTACTCACAAGGTTTTAATGCTGGTCTTCAAAAATAAGATATAATCGGTTTATTTATACTTCAAAACAAACTAAATGATTACGTTGAAGATATAATACAACTATTTTGTGATACACAGAGATATAGGCCTAAACAGAATTCAAAGCCGATAACTTGTATTCTTGGTGATAATACGGATGACATACATTCTCCCCAAGATTTGGATAAATCAAAAAAGAACCGCGTTATCTTTGATGATTGTGTTAATGAGAGAAACCAAACGGTAATGGATAGCTGTTTTACAAGAGGGAGACATTCTTCTTGGAAGGGTATTTATCTAAGTCAATCATTCTTTCACTTCCCTTGTCACTCAATAAGAAACAATGCTGATACTTATATTTTATTCAAGTTAAATTCAATAGATATAAACAATTTTTGGAGAGACAATTGTTCTACATTATGTAGCAAAAAGGAATTTGGGGATTATATGAAGCACACGACTGAAAAATATAAATATATTGTTGTGAAACAAGATGAGATATTAAGGGATATATTTTTTGTTTTATAAACAATTACATATATAAACAACTATTATTATAAATCTTTTGGGTAAATCTGCTTCTGGAAAAAAATTTCATAAATCAAGGTTCTTGTATAGTACAAATGAGAATATTGCAAATTTGCTTTAAAAGCACTATGAAGTTCGTATTGTCTCAACAACAACGAGACCAATAAGACCTGGAGAAGTAGAAGGTGAAGATTATTACTATATTTCAGTGGAGGAACATATGCGATTGAGGATAGAAGGCCAAATATTTGAGGAGGTTTCTCTTGGGACAACAAAATATTCACATTGTAATAGTAAGGTAAAGAAACGAAAATCTGGTGGTCTTGGGATATTAGAAACTAATCCAGAAGGAATGAGACAAATTATTAAACATCTGAGTGGTAATGGGGTTAAGATTTTATCATTCGGTTTTGATGTTTATGAAGAAACTCAATGCAAATGTATGAAAAGCAGAGATACAAGTCTTCGTGAAGAAGAAATTTCAACTCGTATTAATGTTAATAAAGAATTTGATGAAATATTTAAAGAAAAGGATTTATTTGAACACATCTACTTCAATGATGAAGAAAAGGAAAATTTCCCTGTTGACCTTTATAATTCAGTGAATGATATTTTCCAATGAATAAATGGATGCGAAAGAAAGAGCAAAAAGATTTAAGGAGCATCAAGAGTTGGTTTCAAAAGTTGTAAAATAACAGGAAGACATGAAGAAGAAAAGCAGGCAGAAACTAACGGGTGAAGAAGCATTTGAAAGAAAACAAGAGAAATTTTTAAAACCACTTTTAAAAACTTCCCAAGAAAAAATTATAGATGCTTTCACAGTTCCCATAATAGAATATACTCCTAAAAAACTTCAAATGTTAAAAGATTTCAGTCAAATTACGGAGGAAGAATTAGAGCATGTTGGAGAATTAGAATATGATGATGGATTATTTCAACAACTGGAAGAGATTAATCAACCCCCTGATTATGTTGTGAAGGCTCTTCAAAACAATGAATATTCAGCAGATTCAAAAACCAAAGTAGGACTCATTCCAACAGAACAACCAGCAATATTTCATCTTGTTCAAGAAAAGGGATTGATATTTCATGATGAATTAAGGTTAAACTCCTGTTAAACTAACTCCGAGATTAATGTATCTTCTTCCAAAAGATGGAAAACAAGGTTCAACTGTGAGGGATGAATCAAAGTATTTTGATAAACCATTGGATATGAAAAATAAGGATGATAGAGTATATATTGATCTGCTGGACTCTCTTAATTCTGGGGCTTAGTCTATCTGGTAAAAGTAGAAAGAATGAGAAGGAGAAACACATTATTCAGGCTTTAAGTAGGCTTGGTTCAGGTGTTAGTTTTCTTCCAAATGACCCATCACAATTAGTTGATAGATTGTTATTGCTGTTAGGTAGTAAGAAGGCTGGAAATAACAATTGTTTTAATGAAGCATCAGCCATTTTAGACCAGTTGATGAACATGAAAATAATAAATAAATGTCAATACAAAGATATTTTATCCCATATTAAATAAGATGAGAAACACAATCCTTAGTTTAAATTCCACAACAAGCGACCACACATCTTCACTCCCATTCCCACTACAACTTGACGCAACAAAAGAATATGAGGCATCTTTATTGTCCATGGAAACATAATACCTTATTTAATATCATTGAGAAAAATGACAGGTTTATTTATAATCCGGGAAGTGGATACAAAACGATAACAGTTTCACCCGGAGCATATGAGATTTCTCATATATCTTCCGAAATTGCTCGCCTTATGAAAGAACAGGGTGATGAACCAAAAAATATTGTTATAGATATTCAAAAGCATACTTCAAAATCAACTATTAAATAACTACAAGGTTGATTTCACAATTGATAATTCATATAGAGAGTTATTGGGTTTCTCCTCAAAAAAGATTGAAAGTAATGGGACGTTTTACAGTTATAATGTCATTCAAATATCCTCAGGCATAAATTCAGTATTAATTCACTGTGATTTGATTGATGCCTTTCTAATGATGGAATAAGAACAAATACAATATTTTCATTCAGCACATACTCAACCCCAATTGGTTATAAATTCATTATGGAACCCAAAAATCTGATTTATCTGCCCGTGTCAGGAAAAACCATATACAGAGTAAATTTTAGGATAACCGACCAAGATAATCGCATGATTTCTTTTAATGGACAAATTATATCCATCAGAATTCACCTACGTGAAGTTTTCCAAAAAATAAATACGATGGTTATTGTGAGGAAACACGAGTTGGAAAAGTATAAAATAATCTTCAACAGAATCCCAGTTACTATCAACCTGGAGGAGCATAAGATTGAGACCACCACAAATGAGCCAGTCAGAGTTAAGCAACACCATATGCTATGCAAGTTGTGATCAAGGAGGAAGTGGAAGCTATGTTGGAGGTACATTTCATAATTTACATGTCCATAGTCCAGAGGCTGTAAAGATAAAAAAGTAAGCGAATCCAGAGCATGAGGCAGGAAATAACAAGCGAAATGCAACAACTTTCTCCCGAACAATAACTGGAGGATAATCCAGAATGGCAGGATCTACCGGAGTGCTCTATTCCTTAATACTGACCACCAGCTTGTTGTAGCAACTCTAAAGTTGCACCTTAAATCCAGGAGAATGGTACCATGCCAGCCTCGGCTGGATGTTGGCAAGCTCAATAGTACAGGCATTTTAGCAGAAATATTTGGTCAACCTCCCACAAATTGCAACAAAGGCAAACTCAACAGATTTTGATTCCTGGATATGTCCTCAGTGACAGAAAAAAGTCCTAAGGGATCCTCCGGGCGGGGGGGGGGGAGTCCTGAAATCATGGAAATCTAATATGGCCGCCACCTGGCTTCGGGGAAAATGAGAAAATTGTAAAGATTGATATTTTAAAATGTAAATATATGTTTTTCTGCATTCTAATTGTTTCTAGTTATGGTCAGTATATTGATATACAAGAATAATTATAAAAAAGTGAAATGTATTGAGGGTAAAATAAAAAAAATTAAAGCTTTTTTGTCCAAAATGTCAATTTTTTGTCCTGAAAATTTTTTTTTACCTGATACTGATTTTGGCTCCTGGACAAAAAAAAGAAAGAAATGTTGAAGACACAAGATGAAATCAAGTCTTTGGCAATACAATATAATTATGTAAATCATTGAAACATGACAAAATTCACAATTCCACTCGGGGCAATCACATCTGCCTGACGAAGGTTTCGAAATGAAAATGAAAATTCGCATTAAACTCAGAAACTACATCCATTATAAACTTACTATACATGTTGAGAAAAATCAAGCGTATTAAAGTTAGAACTCGACAATGTCGTCATCATCCTCATCATTGTCACATGGAGTGTTTGTGCAGCCAGAGCCCCTGCAGTTTCCACAAGCTAGAGTGCACTCAAAGTTGTGCTTCTTGCATGTGCATCTCATGGTACTACATTCAGCCTGGCAGTTGCACCTAATGATACGTAACATCTTTTCAGGAGCTGGAGCTATTGATGTCTGAAGTGTCACAAAACCCTCGTCACACTTCTGCCAACCCCAGTCTGTGGAAGAAGTATGCAAGTCTGACGTCTTGAAACGAATCAAAGACCACTTTCAGAAGCATGCCGAGTCTGCAAAGATATCTTCTAAAACTTCAGCACTCTGGGTTCAGTATATGGACATGCTGGACATTCTACGCAAATACATCCGGGCAGAGCGCACTGGGAACTGGGCACTACATCTGCAGGCCATTCAGGAAATGCTGCCTTACCTGGCAGCTTCAGGCCACAACCTGCATGCCAAATCTGTGAGGGTGTATCTGCAGCAGATGTCCAACCTCAAAACTCAACATCCCAATGTCCCACAACATTTTGATGAGGGGTTCCATGTGGTTCGATGAAGTGATCGCCTGTGGGCAGGTCTTTCATCTGACCTAATCATCGAACAAGTTCTGATGAGAAGTTTGAAGACCAGCGGGGGGCTCACACGAGGGCGAGGAATGACAGAGCAACAACGGCGGGTATGGCTACTATCAATGCCTGCTTGTGCAGAAATAAACCAGGCAATGCAGGAGCTCACAGGTGTGAACTACAACACTGGAGAGCAGAAGGACATGACCAATTCAAGACAATCTCGTGACTGGAAGGACACACTATCAGCTCTTCAGTATTTACAGGAATGGAATCCGTTCAGTCGTGATCTACGTCTGAGGAACATTGCCACTGGAGTTCATGCACACCCCACCGTCAACATCGATACAGCACATGCTGTAGGAGCCAAAATATTGAAATCTATGGATGGGAAAACACCTGCTGAGTACACATTTAAGAGGAAAGACCAAATTGTCACCCTCGGCATGAAGTCTTCTGTCAAGATTGATGGAGAGCAAGTCCAGGTTGACCCACAACTCCTCTTCCAGAGACTGATCACTGTTGCACAGACAGCAGAAGAACTGGAGTCAGCCTTCAAATATGAACTGTGCAGCAATCCACCAGCCCTCTTTGATTCCTCTCTTCAGCTCTGAGAAGCACACAAGCCAGTCTTTGCTGATGCCATCTGGGATCTTCTTGGATCCGATGTCCCAGCCGATATCCCCAATGATGGGCAACAGTATGTTTTGGATGGCGGGGCACTTGTTCAATGCATTCCATGGTCTCGTGGATCTACATACAGAGACATATGCCACCAGTACACCGATTATGTAACGAAGAAGTACGGAGATGCCATAGTCGTGTTTGATGGTTATCAGAGTACCAACACGAAGGACATGACACACCAGAGACGGTCTAAAGGGAATGCTGGCACTGCTGTGACATTTACAGCTGACATGCGTCTCACAATGAAGAAGGAACAGTTTCTTGCCAATAGGCAGAATAAACAGCGATTCATTTTTATGTTGAGTGAAAAGCTTCAGAAGAAGAACTGTGAGACACACCATGCCTCAGGGGATGCTGATCTGATTGTACTGAAGGTCGTGCAGTCTGCTACTGTCACCAACACTGTGTTAGTTGATGATGGCACAGACCTCCTCGTCCTCCTATGCCACCATGTAAGCTTAGAATCCCATGACCTCTTCTTTTGTCCCGAGCCAAAGAAGAACACGAAGAAGCCTGGCATCTGGAACATCAAGGCTACAAAGAAAATGATTGGTACAGACATATGCAAGCACATACTGTTTCTACATGCAGTTCTTGGGTGCAACACGACATCTTGTCTTCACGGGATTGGAAAGGGAGCTTCCCTCAAAAAGTTAAAAGCAAACAACATATTCCGTGAGCAGGCCAAGGTTTTTGATACATATCCAGCTTCCGTATGTGATGTGGCAGATGCAGGAGAAAAACATTGGTGATAATCTACAACGGAAAGTCAACTGACACACTGGACACCCTCTGGTGTCAGCGGTACTGGGACAAGGTGGCTTGGAGCTGCTCTCACGTGCAACCACAGACGTTACCACCAACATCAGAAGCAGCAAAGTATCACAGCCTGTGCGTGTATCTGCAAGTCCAAGAATGGAAGGGATGTGCAGATGAACTTCTTCCGACAGACTGGGGTTGGCAGAAGTGTGACGAGGGTTTTGTGCCACTTCAGACATCAATCGCTCCAGCTCCTGAAAAGATGTTACGTATCATTAGGTGCAACTGCCAGGCTGAATGAAGCACCATGAGATGCACATGCAAGAAGCACAACATTGAGTGCACTCCAGCTTGTGGAAACTGGGGCTCTGGCTGCACAAACACTCCATGTGACAATGATGAGGATGATGACATTGTCGAGTTCTAACTTTAATACGCTTGATTTTTCTCAACATGTATAGTGGGTTTATAATGCATTTCATTTCTGAGTTTAATGCGAATTTTCATTTTCATTTCGATATCTTCGTCAGGCAGATGTGATTGCCCCAAGTGGAATTGTGAATTTTGTCATGTTTCAATGATTTACATAATTATATTGTATTGCCATAGACTTGATTTCATCTTGTGTCTTCAACGTTTCTTATTTTTTTTTTGTCCAGGAGCCAAAATCAGTATCAGGTAAATATTTTTTTCGTGACAAAAAAGCGATAATTTTTTTTATTTTACCCTCAATATATTTCACTTTTTAATAATTATTCTTGTATATCAATATACTGACCATAACTAGAAACAATTAGAATGCAGAAAAACATATATTTACATATTAAAATATCAATCTTTGCAATTTTCTCATTTTCCTCTAAGCCGGGTGGTGGCCATATTGGATTTCCATGATTTCAGGACTTTCCCCCCGGAGGATCCCTTCGGACTTTTTTTCTGTCACTGAGGACATATCCAGGAATCAAAATCTGTTGAGTTTGCTTTTGTTGCAATTTGTGGGGGGTCATCCGACATTTTGGCTGTACTACAAGGATGAGAGGGTAGCTGAGGAGTTTGCGATAAGCTGAGTGGAGATTTTGGGGGTCTGGGTGCTTTGGGAGGTCCTGAAGAGTTGTGGAGTGCCTTCAAGACCACCGTCCTTGATGTTGCAGGTGGATGTGTTGGAACTCACCAAGGGCGAAGAAGAATTTGATTTCTCAAGGGACACTGGATGCCATCGACTGGAGTCGTAGGGCCAAGCTGACTGGAAGAGCTGAGCTGTTCAGGGAGCTGAGGCATAAAACTGTACATGCACTAAGCGTGGACAAGGAGGCCGATGTGAGAGGAATCTGTGAGGGGGGTAGAGCATCACCTGTGCTCAAGTGATTCTCGTCTTGCTTACAGGGGAATTCACACATTGCATTCATCCAAGCCCATCCCTCGTTGGACTGCAGTCAGAGCAGAGAGTGGTAGGCTCTTGACAGAGGAGTCTGAAGTGAAGGCCCGCTGGTCTGGTTACTTTGAGCGGTTTTCCCAGGCTGATCCACCACCTGTCGAGTTGGACGTCGGGGTGTTACAATCACTGTTGCTGACCCTCCAATCAACTGTGGTCTCCTTTCGTTTGTGGAAACACAGGCTGCGGTGAACCGGTTGAAATGGGGTAAAGCTCCTGGGATCTGTGGCATCCATGCTGAACTTCTCAAGGCTGGTGGAAATACTGCACTCGGGTCGTAGAATGCAGTTCTGTACTCTGCCTGGAACACAGGCATCATCCCAAATGACTGGAAGAGCGGCCTTGTTGTTCCTCTCTGGAAAGGGAAGGGTGATCTCCAAGACTGCAACAACTACCAAGGGGTGACGCTGCTCTCAGTGCCGGGCAAGGTCTTTGCTCAGATAATTCTTGATTTGGTTTGCCACCATCTGCTTGAGCACCAGAATCCAGAGCAGTCAGGTTTTACACCAAAGAGGTCAATGATTGACCGTATCCTCGCCCTTCGGGTCCTCAACGAACACAGACGAGAGTTTCAGCAGGGGCTGCTTGCAGCTTATGTTTATCTCTGTAAAGCGTTCGATTCAGTGAATCGGGATGCCCTCTGGAGGATTATTGGTCTTCATGGGGTTCCACCAAAACTGATCGATCTAATGTCTGAACTATACTCTGGTACTGAGAGTGCTGTGAGATGTGGTGGCAGCATGTCTGACTAATTGAAAGTTGATACTGGAGTTTGTTAGGGGTGTGTATAGGCCCCCACACTTTTCAGCACTTGTATGGACTGGATTCTGGGGACGATGTCTGATAGATCAAGCTGCGGTGTATCGTTTGGGAATGTCAATATCTCTGAACTTGATTTCGCAGATGATGCAGTCATCTTTGCGGGGACTTTAGATATCCTTTTGGGGGCCCTCGAGGTGCTGAATGAGAAGTCGGAGCCGCTGGGATTAAGGGTTTCTTGGGTCAAAACTAAGATCCAGGCTTTCAATGACATCTTGGATGCTGCTGTCCTGTCTGTGCCTGTTTGTGGTGAGGATGTTGAGGTTGTGGAGAGATTCACTTACCTTGGCAGTGATATTCATGTCTCTGCTGGATGTGATTCAGAGGTCAACAGACATCTGTGTCGGGCCTGGGGAGTCATGGATTCACTGGATCATGTGGTGTGGCACTGCTGGTACCTGTGCGGGAGGATGAAAGTCTGAGTCTTCAGGTCCTTGGTGCTTCCAGTCTTGCTCTGTGGATGTGAGACTTGGACGCTGACTAGGGATCTGAGATAGAGACTTGATTCCTTTGGTACCAGGTCTCTTCGGAGAATCCTTGGCTATCGCTGGTCGGACTTTCTGTCCAACAAGCGGTTACTGAGAGAGACTCAAATTAGATTTGTTACCTGCATAGTCCGTGAGCGTCAGCTGCGGCTGTGTGATGTGGTTCGTTTTCCTGATGCTGATCCTGCTCACCAGATTCTCTCAGTGAGGGAGTCTCGTGAGTGGAGGAGGCCAATGGGCTGACCACGTGCCTCATGGCTGCAGCAGGTTGATCGGCATCTCAAGGAGATGGGGATGGGCCAAGCATCTGCCTTGGGGATGGCCAGACGGAGGCCCCTGGAGTACCGGCGGAAAGTGGATGCAGCGACGCGCTGCTCTTGCGCATGCTCCAATGCCTGACCTGTCCTGACTCTATATGGGTTCTTAAGGCATATCCAAGGTAACCTCGCTGGGGTCTGAAGCCACCATGTTTTTTGGCCTGCTCAACCATGCCTTAACTTGGAACAGGCCACAATTTCTTAACGATAAAGTTTATTTTTTTTTCCACTTTACGAACTCATATTATCGAATGCCTGTTCATAACAACTATGAAGTACTGTATGCATCACTTTTGTAGTAAGTGCTGTAGTTTTCAAATTAGGAGCTTGGAGCGATTTCATGCATTATATGATATGATTTTCCACGATCGACTCTCACGGACTAATTAAAGTCCACCATCGAAATATTATTTCATTTTGAGGATCGGATATTGTCCGGACTAAATAAGTGTTGAAATCTGGAGTGAAATTTGAAAATTTAAAGAAATAAACGAGCAAATATCTAAGCCAATTTACCTATTTACTTGAAGCAAGCAGATAGTCAGGTTACTTGTGTCCATAATTTGACTTTCGTTGGAATTTTTTGGAGAGTAGCTAACCCCAACATTTTTGGAAAGTTTAAACAATACCAAAACAGAAAATCCATGTTTCACATTTTTTCAATGCATATAATGTGGTCAAATAGGTCGTTTTGGGGTAAAAATCCATTTTTTTAATTTCAGCTCTGAAAATTCAAAATTAATTGCAAGCAAGCAACTGATGATGCATAATTATTGTTAACTGGAGGACAGTTCTTAATATAGAATACATATATCTGTATTTTGAGCAATGATTGCCGTGGAAATGGCTATCATTTTGTCAAATTACCGTTTATTTAATGTATTGCTTTCAAATCTTGAAACAAGTAACGCATGAATATGGTGATCAGTGAAATGTACTTAATGTCAAATATGAGTTTGTAGCCAATTAGCATCATTGTCTCTAATGTCACTCATCATTGCCATAGTCAACATCACTATCGTGGTCATGCCTCCTAGACTTGAGGCCGTACATGATGGTTTGGCTTACAGTTAATACTGATCTGTCCACAACATTTGTCCATGCTTCTGATTGCATCTCTTCCACTGGGCCAAGCATTATCCAACGTACCATTGTCTTAAGCTCTCCGAGGACGTCCTGTTCACTGCTGGAAACGTGTATATATTCATCTTGTTGGTCCTTGGTGGAGAAGTCCTCTAGACTTTTCCGAACAAGCATAACTGCTTTGTATATAGCATCCATATGGTCCATTGTATCGTCATTTGTAATGCGAGCATTGACCATATCTTCCACGCATATCTCAGGTGAATAGAGAATAGAAGATTTCTGTCTGCTCTTTTGGAGCACTGACCTTACATTGGGTAACGCCTGTAAGATTCTATTCTTCAGCCATTTTCTACTGAACGTGGGTACATGATTTTCTAAGGCATCTTTACCGCCTCGAAGGTTAACATAAGTTGTCTCGATGTCCTCCATACGGAGTTGAGTTTGCTGCTTGGTTAGGACATCTACCAAGTTGATCAGTTCAATTAAACTCACAACTTGTGTCATTGATGCTTTATCCTTCTCTCCTTTGGTGTCGTGATCTCGCAAGACATGGAAGACATGTTTCGTCCAGCAAGACCTGTGGTACACAACGTCAATTGCATTTGCATCACTTGGCACTATATCAGTGTTCAATCGAGTCATAAAAACAGGGTTCTGAGCAACATCAACAGCTTCTCTCAGCGATTTGCCCGCACTGTCACTCCGTACAAGGTAAATAGGTTGACCATCAGTCCTCTGGCAAAAGAAGCACAAAGCCTTGTCATCGGGGTCTGTGGATGACCGAGTGAATGGTGTGGAGGAGCTTGACGACTCCAGACATACTTCGGACATTTTTCTCTTTCGACCTGACCCTTTGGCGATATGCGACCCTGATGATGGTGCCTGATCATAACGGACCCTGGCACAACGAATTTGGTCCTTGTTAGTTCCCGTTGGAATAGCATGTTCGGTGCCAGACAGCCTTCTCCTTTTGCAACACTTCTGCTGACATCCCCTCAAGTCGTTTATGAATCTGTACGTAATCACCATCCTGTAAAGTGGCTCGCTCCTGTATTGTCTCTATCAAACGGCAGAACGACTCGACTTTTGGTTGCCAACACCAAAGATCCTTTCAGGGAAGAATTATCTTGGCACAGGACACATTTTGTCGAGTTCGTTGATCCTTTCGTCTGGCATGAATCCTTGCCACTCAAGGCCCTGTCACACCTTGACGTTTTAGCCAACGTATGCCGATTTTTGAATTTTTTTTCTAAAATGCTGGCACACGTTGAATACGTTATGGGTAAGTTTTGATAACATTGAGAGCACGCTGGCATATGTCGTAGTACGTTGCCATACGTCATTGTACGTTGGCTTTAAACGTTGTACTTTTCGGTTGTCCTCAAATTTTTTCATGCTTGAAATTTCACGACGTATGTCGGCGTATGACTCACACGTTCCGCTATGCTGGCCACAAGTTGTAGGCACGGTCTGCGATCGTTGACAGACGTCAACACATGCTACTTGTAAGTTAATCATAAGTTGAGACACGCCGAGGTAATGTTTAGAGTACCCGAAACTTATTTCCTACCTATGATTAACGTGTTGTTGGCACGTTACGCGATCGTTGGCACACATCGACAGACGTTACTTTTAAGTTACTCATAGGCTGAAAGACGTCGGTATAATGGATCGTCCTTGCGTCAGCGTCCACGGCCACGGCCAGGCCACTTATTTGCAGCATTCTTCAAACTTTTCTTCGGCATGACGAGGATGTTCACACTTCGATGTCTAGCTTGGCTATGATTCCAATTGTCCATCGGCAGTGTATATTTAAAATAGTCGAGTTTGAGCGTTTTAACACGTTCAGAAGAAACGTTTCAAATTTCCAAACCCCAGCGTCAAAAAAAAACAAAAAAAAAAACAAAGGCGAGTGACAGCAATTTAAATCGTTCATTGTAAACAATGAAACTAGCTGAGTGGTACCGTTTAAAAGTCGTTGAGTGTAAAAAAAAATCCAATTGTTGAGCGCAAGCGTCTACTTTCAATAGTGGAGATGCAGCCATTTAAATCGTTCATTGTAAACAATGAAAATAGCTGAGTGGTACCGTTTAAAAGTCGTTGAGTGTAAAAAAAATCCAATTGTTGAGCGCAAGCGTCTACTTTCAATAGTGGAGATGCAGCCATTTAAATCGTTGAGTGGCAGCCTATGAACCTACCCGTGGACACGCGGACGCAAGGAGGATCCATCATAACCCACACCCTCCCCCTCACACCCACCTACTACTGCCAACATGAACAAACTACTACTAATACTAATACTAATACTAATACTGATACTGATACTGATACTGTTACTGCTGACATGGACATCGACTCAAAAAGGACTCGAAAACACTGTTGGGTTCCCCTTTTATGAACACCATTTTTATATACCAATTCCCAAAACCGCTGGGAACACGTCTTTATATGGCAGTTGTAAGCTAGAAACACATTCATTTTTTTTTTTTTGTCGACCGGAAGACGTCATTGGAATACGTCTACATACGTCGATGTGTGTTGGGACTACGTAAAGAATTGGTTCAAAGCACGTCAAACATAAGTTAGAAATAAGTTTCGCGTAAAAAAGACTACCGCGACGTGTTTCGACTTATGAGTAGCTTATAAGTAGCCTTTGTGGACGTGTGTAAGCGTCCACATATCGTGTGTAAAACTTATCCCCATCGCATGCGGAACGTGTGTCATACGCCGAGTACGTCGTAAAATTTTGAACATGTTCAAAATTTCTTGACGTACTCTACTTACTACGACTTATGATAGCGTATTTAGCGTTCTACTCGCGCATACCAAACTTACCCATACCGTATTCGACGTGCCCCAACGTTTTAGACACACTTTTTGTTACGTCGGCATACGCTGGCAAGATCGCCAAGGTGTGACCGCGATGTTGTCACTTCCATTTCTACGGCAGTTATGATTTGAATCGTTGTGCGTCAGCCTTTTAATAGGCTACGCCACGACATCGTCGGCGATGCGTGCAACGCGCTATGCCTGAGTTAGACTATCGTTGGGCATCGGTTGTGTAGGCCGACAACAGGTTCAGCATTCGGTGGTATAAGTTATCTATAACACAACGAAACGTTCTGTGTAGTTACAAATGCGTTATACATAAGACCAAGTCGCTATGAATACGTTCGAATCTTTAAAAAAAAAACATCAAAAGTTCAACGTTAGCCAGCGTTTTACATAAATTTTAACACGTTGCCATCGCTGGCTAAAACGTCAAGGTGTGACCAGGCCTTCAGTGGTACTTCATCCATCATGTTGTTGGTCCTGCAAATATAAAAATAAATCGTCAGCTCATGAATGTCAAATCTACCATACGTGATACAGCCTATAAAACTCGGGCTGTGCCTATGTCTAGGGCCATATCAAGGGCACAAATAACAATCATCACCATAAAAAGCAAACAGATGAGAAAAACAACATCCTTATTTTCTTTGACTAATTTATTGACCTAAACATGTGATTTAAACGGAAGATGCGGGTAAATGTCGCAATGATAGAACTTTATCAGAATCCAAAATAAAAACTGCTACTAAGACGTAAAATTACCTGAATAAAAGAAAAGCAGAGATGAGTGGGAAATCAACAATACGCGCTAACTACATGCCAGTAAACTAAATAGAAACTCCAAATAGACTCCCTCTGTAATTCCAACCCCCGGGGCACAAAGCTAACCTAATCCTATCCTATTATACAGCAGTTAATCTAGTGGAACAAAATACGTCAGTGACTGATTACATTGATGGTGACTTTCTTTCCAGATAAGTGAAAGCACAAACCAGCACATAAGGACATATTTAAAGATCAACCCAAAATAATAGAAAAAGGATAAACACATAGCTATAACATGACGACTGCCTGACTTCCAACTCCGAGCCTAACAGGAAACACAATTAAAACCTCCAACCCTGTGGCCATCCAAACCATAATCCTACCCCATACAGAAGAACATAAAATGATAAAAAGGTACATACGCCTCAAAGGCTATCACAACTTACCGAAAAAAGGAAGAAAGGTGTTGAAAACCGAATATGATGAAACGAAGCTCCGAAGTAAACTGTCATGAATAAATCGAGAATAAACGAAGCGAACTGAAAATTACATCATAGTCCTACACGTGCTTGGACGCGCGCTGCGCCACATCACGCCACGCCCAGCAACCGTAACCTGAGGCGATGGCATGGCGTCACGATGTGGCGTCACCAATGTTCCCTACAAGATCACACTTACAATACATCAAACTACAAAAACTTAAAATCAAACGTTTTACTACTGAAGGTGCCGAAACCTTCTGATATTCAACAACAGACACACCAATGTTTCATTGCACAGATGGCCATTTCCATGGCAACCAACTGTTCCAATACTTGAAAATCATAATACTTATGTGTAAGTTAGTCATGGTCACTATATTTAACAATTATTTCGGCCATCCGATGGAAAATATAATTTTAAAAATATATATTAAAAAATGGCAATTCCACTCCAAAAATGCTGTTTCCATGGCAACCGACAGTCAAAATGCAACATTTTATTATCTTATAAAATCCATTGTTCGCCATTTAACAGTAATCCATCATTAGTTGGTTATTTTGTATTGTTTCAAATTTTTTAAAATTGGAATTCAAAAAAAGCGTTTTTCACTCCAAAACGACCTTTCCAAAAGTTGAAAAAATGTGAAACATCATTTTTTTACATAAATAGATTTTAAACTTCTCAAAAATCTATAGGTTTGCTACTCTCCAAAAAATTCCAACGAAATTTCACAAGGAACCTGACTAAGAGCTATGTTCCCTCCTCCATGCACACACAAGAAAATGTGAAATTTCCAAACCATTAAACTTTTCTTTTTCTAATGTTTGGAGAAAAATATTGAGTGATCAACAAATTTAGGAACGTAACAAAATTAACCAGCTTTATTGAGCTACATGTTTTAATGCATTCACTTCATAACCCCACGCCCTGTCCCCCAGAGGGACTGCTGATCCATAGCATCTGCCAGATCTGTGTCTGTTTTCGGAGGTTTCACGAGGTGCTTTCCAGGGAATCAAAGCAAATCTGATGAAAAACGGAAGTTTTAAAATTAAGTTACGACGTTTGCGAGGACCATGAACCAATGTACCATGTACGCGTACACAGACGAGCAAGCAACATGGCAGATTTTCTGCAATGTTTATTTTGCAGGCGATTGCACTTTGCAATGTCTCCAGGGTTGTTCTGCATTAAGCAGCAACTCTTTTGTGGATAAAGCCATTATTTGAACAAATTCATTTTATTTCATTAACTGCTGCATATGCGCTGTGAAGACCGGCTTTAAAGTTAAAGGGATCCTATATGTGATGCAGCGACAGCCTGGCCAGCCATTCCTTATCAACTATTTAATTGAAGTGCTTGCTTGAGTGCTTCAGCCACTTGCCAAGCACCCATTTTCGAAAGCGGAACTGCACTTCGTCATTCTGAGCGAATCATTCACTTCCGCTTTTGCCATGCCACGTCATTCAGAGCAAGTAGTTCGTTCTCCGTTACCCTGAGTGAGTGGTTTGTGCTCCATAACACTGAGCAGATGGTTCGTGCTCCATCACCCTGAACGAGTGGTTCGTGCTCCATCACCCTGAGCGAGTAGTTCGTGCTCGGTCACCCTGAGCGAGTGGTTTGTGCTCCGTCACCCTGAGCGAGTGGTTCATGCTCGGTCACCCTGAGCGAGTGGTTCTTGCTCCATCACCCTGAGTGAGTGGTTCTTGCTCCATCACCCTGAGCGAGTGGTTCATGCTCGGTCACCCTGAGTGAGTGGTTCGTGCTCCGTCACCCTGAGCGAGTGGTTCGTGCTCCGTCACCCTGAGCGAGTGGTTCATGCTCGGTCACCCTGAGTGAGTGGTTCGTGCTCTGTCACCCTGAGCGAGTGGTTCATGCTCGGTCACGCTGAGTGAGTGGTTTGTGCTCTGTCATTCATTCTGAGCAAATTGTGAAATACCCAATTTCCGAGCCGTTTGCCATATTAATCTGTTTATGCCATATTCTATGCAGAATCATTTTGAAGAGGCAGTATGAATCATAATTAACGCTCCACCACACATATGCCTTCCCTTCCTCTTACCTCACACTGTCTTCCCTTCCCCAACCCCTCCTCGTTCCTCCACCCCTTCTCGCTCATTCCCCCCCCACCTCTTCCCTCTCCTCCAACCCCCTCTCTCCCTCTTCCCCCTGCTTTATCTCTCTTCCCCCTTTAGTATTCCCGTCAGTGAAGCGATGGGTGGTATTTGTTGTTAGTGCTTAATTTTCTTAGCTTAATTTTGCACTTGCTGCAGGCATTGAGGCTACACATCTGACTACACATCGAGTTATACATGTATATATATATATATATATATATATATATATATATATATATATATATATATATATATATGTATTTATATATATATATGTATATATATATATGTATATATATATATATATATATGTATATATGTATATATATATATGTATATATATATATATATATACATATATATATATATATATATATATATATATATATATATATATATATATATATATGTATGTATTATATATATATATATATATATATATATATATATATATATATATATATATATGTATATGTATTTATATATATATATGTATATATATTTATATATATATCTATATATATATATATATATATATTTATATATATATATATATATATACATATATATATATATATATATATATATATACATATATATATATATATATCATGAGATGGTCCAATGCAGCTAATGCTTGCAAACTTACTCCTCCATCCCTTCACCGACTTCCCCTTTTACCCATTCATGTACTCTCCCATACTTTTTCTGAATTTCTCTTTTACACACTCTGTAAACCAAATCCACTCTATTTATCCCCTCTTCCGTCTACCTATTCACGTCGTCTGCCAAATTTTCTCAGTTGTCCCTGAGTTTACTTCAAATTGAGCAATTTCAGTTATTCTGTGGCACCATCTTAGTCTAGTGGCCAAATGGGCTGCCTGGGGATCCAGCAGCACCCCTCTGTTAGAAAAGGTTCATTGGTACCAATTGATAGGTCTACATCTCAGCTTTCAGAAATTATAGTATTTGAGTGGTTAAATAAAACACAACATTGAAATAGGAATCGAACTTGCAAAGTTTCCATCTTAAAAGGTATAAATGTACAAAAAAAATTTCAAGGGACCTGGCAATCCACCAATGTGAAAATGTATAACTTTCACCTTAGGAGAGTAAAACAACTTCAAAATATAGTTCTCCTGAAGGTATTTCTGCCTGACTTGTTGTTTGACCCAATTTATGCTGGAAGCATGGCATGTATTTATGCTGATGTCTGTTGTGCTCAAATCTACTTTCATCAAGTCCATGGCTGGGTGGTGGTGGTCATAAAAATTAACATAAAGTGAAGAAATGGCAATAAAAAAACAAAACATCATACAGCACAATATATAAATGTAGAATTAAAATAATAGTACTGTACCAATGTAGCAGCTGACTGTGGAGTAGTGTATCATATCAAAACTTCATGATGCACAACATTACATGTTGTGTTGGTGGCATTCCCTGTCTGGCTTGATGGTGAAGAAAATGTTTGGAGGTGCCCAACCCGAGAATCAGCAGCGTAAACCTGCCTGTGTGGAAAGCCACACAGAACACATCACGCACCACACACCAACATTTAAAAATATACCATCAGAGATGGGGAATCCCCCGCCATTGAATGAAAAAGGTCATACATATTCCAGATAATAAGGGAGGTGAATTGGAAACAAGACACCATTTGGTCATCATCTCGAAAAAGTTCTCCAGGGGTGAGGAACGTAGTAACCAAAAATAATTGAAATCAGATAAGCGGTTTTCCATTTATTAAAAAAAACATTTTTTTCAAGATGGCCGCCCCAGTCGGCTATCTTGGATCCGGCCACGCCCAAAATCAATAGGGTTCTTCCTTTTCAGGTGGTACATGTGTGACCCAAATTTCAAATCGATATGGCGAACAGTTTATAAGTTATCACACTCACAGCTATAAATGTTGACGCGCGGACGGACGGACGGACAGACAGCCAGACGACCTGGGTGACAACAATATCCCCCTTCCGCCACGCAGCGGGGGGATAAAAACACAAAGCAACCACAATGAAGACACGCCACACATGTCACACATCAACCATTAAAGCCACACACCAACACATCACACACCACATGCCAACATGTAAAAACCACACACAAACCACAACCAACATGCCACACCACACACACCAACACATGGCCTTAATCCACACACCGACACATTTAAAGATCTGACCCGGCTCTAATTTATAGTTTTTCCAAAAACGACCCAGACAGACAACTGACATCTCTGCCACTCAAAGGGATAGTCCCCATCCAAGGGTTGAAGGGTTATATGGGGTGTGGGTGGGGGTAAACAATCCTGCCTCTGCACATTAGCAATCATGCCGATGCTCTTTGCTGGTGCTCCTGCCTCTCAATAGCTCTGACTTCACATCTTCGCTTGATACTATTTGTTTTCCTTATATTTTGTTTCTTTGGAGACATGATTCGCTCACCTGGAATGTAGTTCCGGCGAGCTTTTGGGATGACGCATCATCTCTCTGTCCATCCATCCGTCTCTCCACAAATACTTCCAACTTCTTCTCTGAAACTACATATACGATTTCAATGAAACTTCACCACAACCTTCATCACCGTGTATATTCCAAAGTTGTTCATTGCATTAAATTAAATTAAAAAATCGGGCCAAAAGGGGGTCTACGAGGGTTGTCCCCCAAAAGAGGTATACACTGTTATAGTTTTCCTGCAGATACTTGATATGTTTTATTGACTTGTAATACCCACTGCCATGCAGGAACATGCTACGTTTACTGAGAAAACTTGCGTCGCCACTTACACCGAAACAAAGAGGGCTATAATTATTTGTTTTTTTTAACCACCGTAAACATTCCCAGGTACACCCTGAGTACAACCACCAGGTTTTATCTCATTCTGTTCAGCGGTTTAGAAGTGCATGCAAGACAGACAGACACAGGTCGCTCGCTCTGTATAATAGATTAATTAATTCATTGAAACAATCATATTTCTAGGTTCTTGCAAGCCAAAGCCCGAACTCAATTCACGGTTGGGCTTGTTGGTACAATCGGTATCCTTGCCAAGTGCAAGTTGGCATGATAATGAGGGCTGGAAGATGCAATTACAAACTACACTGATGGAAGACAAGAAATGCGAGACTGTGGATTTCAAGTTAAGTCTTCATTAAACCGCAATGGCAAAACCTCTCCAAAACCCCTGCCGGGAAACCCCGTACAGGGTGAAAAAAAACCCGATAAATCAAAGCTAAAGGGTATTTGCATATTATTATCAAACCAAAGGCAAAATGATGCCGCTGCACTTTGATGTGCACTGAATAATGATGTGCACTGAATAATGCTAGCAGATGGGATAGCTGGCTTAACGTCCATCCCAGGAGCAGTTATGTATGTACATGCACAAGTTGTTTGAGACGAGGGAAAGTTTTTATAGGACAACGTATTAAATCACATATGGCTTGCAAGATGTCCTGTAGGTAGGTACACACACTCACCTCTGAGCTGTCTTGCTTGGGTTTGAATCCCGACTCAGCAATAAACTGCCATCCTGGTGTTTCACGGGCAAGGTAATTCATCAACACCATCTGCCGACATCAATTGGTAGACTTAAAGATCCACGGTGTCCTTCGTAAAGAGTAGGCAAGTTATCACCGGCAACCTCAACAAATTATTGCGCTGACTTAACGAATCACAGTGGCGACCTAACCATTATTGTAGCCAATAACTGCTTTGACAGCACAAACGCTCTACATCCGGGCGTGGTACATGATGATGATTCAGTTGTATACAGTACTCGACCCAAACAACCATTTCCCCAAAACTCGCTGCTCAACCGTCGAAAATACCATGAGATCTCTAAATTACACAAACAAGTGCAAATCAACAAAAACTAATGAATTCTCGCTCCGAAAAAATGGCGTGCTTCATAATGCAGCACCCCTGAAGGCAGATGTGATTTTTATCATCGAATGAACCCATGGTCTGGGCACTTCGAGGCAATGATTCTCGCAAATTTCCTCTGAAAACGAGTCGTATGTATCATTGGGGGAGAAACGTTATATTTCAACTTCAGGTTTTCCTGTAACAATCACAAGATCTCCTTGTACAGGTGCTTAATATGAATACACAGGTTAATGCAACTCTCACGTTACCTGTTTAGGCATTTGTTACATTGTAATCAATGTTTAGACGAGTTGCTCCGAAATTTGCGCATGTTCACAATGTTGATCTTTGTGTGGATCCCTGGTCCTGTATGATGGGCAACAGGTTCTGCACAACCACAACTAGCATTTGTTAAATGCCCCCTAATTTGGGGGCATTTCCCTAATAAATACCTATACTTGGCTGGTTTTACTTTCATACACCTTTTAACTTGTCTTCAACAACAAAAACAACTAACTTGCCATCTTGAACCTATCTCCAACACCATTAATAGATTCAGATACCTCCAAACATCTCACACAATATCTCCATACCACCCAACAAATTGCAAGTAGAAAAGCTTCATGCTGGGGCTCACCTGTGCACCGTTATCCAAATGGATAAACAGGTATTTGTTCAGTGCTATATGTCACACAATCCTTTGGTAAAAATGAATCTGATTCGACTTAATTATGTTATGTCCATGCCAGGGATCTGTAAACGTACGTGCACGTTCATTTTGAGAATATTTACAGATTTTGCACAGATAGCAAACAAAACAGGCGAGCTGCAATGCAGATGAAACGCACGTTTTAAACCACAAAGCATCCTCGACATCAGAGATATTCTGTATAACTTTATGTGCAGACCCGTGCGTTGATCCTAATTGGGCCCGGCCCACATGGTACCGCAAGATGTGCCTCCGTGGGCAGCTGTCCGGCGAGACGGACGTGAGACTTTTGCCGGCGCTTGGCCAGCAAGATGGATCGAATGGGGCGTGTGGGCTCATTATCTCCCCTGCCTGCCCCTCTGGCCACTCGTTGGGAACGGCCCAGGGTCCGGGGTCCACCTGGAACCCCGTGTCCACTGGGCCACATTTGCACGCAGGAGATGTATGAAAATGAAGGCCTAATGAAACAACAAAAGGACCCCCTTTGGGCAATTTTTCAAACAGTCCCCTGGGCAGGAGGGCTTTAATGAGCTCAGAGGAGCAGAAGGTACTGGTGTACATCTCTCAAGCTTACACGGGATGTGCTGGAAAAGCAGAAGTCACGTTGATATGGCTGAACCCATTCATCACCAGAGGTCTCTCAATCACTGAGAGTGTTGAGATGATGTGTTCGTGAATTCACGTTGAAAAGTCAATTTCGTTTAATATCAGAGATAACACGAAATAGTAAAACCTATAATTTGGATTAATGCTACAATGTAGCTCTTGAGAAAAGTTTGTTTCTATCACCTACAACCTGCTCTTGGATTTGCTCTCCAGGGTAATGTATCCGACTAGGTTAGGTTAGGTATAGAAGCATGCGCCGGAACAGCGTGTCACTGCGTCCACTTTCCGTCAGTACTCCAGGGGCCTTCATCTGTCCATCTGACTAAAACTGCCAAAACAAGGAAGTGCTGCCCTTCCGAGTTGACCTCAAGCCTGTCCTCCGATCTGAATCGTGAACGTTAAAAAAAGTCTCCATACCATCATTCACAACATACCGTAGGTCTTTGGACTTGTACCCCGGTCAAATAACTCTACTGGTGGTGTGCCCATTCCACACACATAAATCTATATCTTGTTTTGTCATTTTCAACATTGCACTCCAAGCTAAACCAGGAGCTGTGAAATAGTGGGCAGGATCTAATCCATAACAATTTTTATTATGACAGAGTGATCTAAAAGCTTCAAACACATCAGCTAACAATAAAACATCTGTTTTTAGATATAAATCATGATATTCTCCAAGGTTCTTTATCTTAAATATTTTCCATATTTCTTGTGCGTGTTTATATTCCTTATCACTTATCTCTTCTTCATAAAGGTTATTATAGAAACTTTCTTTTGATGGAACTTGTGTTTCTTTAAATCTCATAAATGAATCCATATAATCATAAGGATAAATTCCCTTACTTGTAAGAATTTTCTCTTTACTTTGAATTTCATTCCTTCTTTGAATTTCCTCTCTCGTAAGAATTCCTTCTTTAATCAGAATTTCATCTTTAATCAGAATTTCCTCTTTAGTTAGAATTTCATTCATTGTTCGAATTTTCTTTATAATTAGAATTTCATCTTCAGTTATAATTTCTTCATTAATTAGAGTTTCCTCTTTACTTTGAATTCTCTCTTTAATCTGAATTTCCTCTTTAGTGAGAATTTCCTCTTTTGGAAAGAATGAATTAAGATTTGGAAAAGAGTCCGTGGAGCTTAGATTTGATGCGAGGTAGGCTAGTGGTGTTCCCATAAACTTGTAAGAATCTAGAAACCTAATACGAGTTAAAGGTTTTGTGAATATCATTTTTGTAAATGAAATATACTTTTGACTTGTGTTTGTTATGGCAGAAATATTCCCTGGTGTTTTTGAAAGTTCATTTATAAATAGATGTGCATCATAGTTGGCGCTGTTGTGAAGAAAGACTGGAATAAAAGAAGGTAATTTATAATTAAGATTACAACAGGAATGAGCGGGACCTCTATATTTACCAGTAAGATGACAATGATCCCTAACTTTAGACTCCTTAATTTCCCCCTCACAAATATGACAGATGTTGTTCTTTCTAAATTCTAATTTTTCTTCTTTGGTTAATTTCATCGGTTCATTTGTTTCTTTCATTAATTTAGTGAGTCTTATACAATCCTTTTCTAATCGTTTTACAAACTCTTGTGAAGCTTTTTTTCCACGATAATGTTCAAGTTTGTTATACTTTTCTCCAACAGATGATTTGATATAATAACAGAAACCACAAGGAATATGTTTTTGATATTTATTTGTATATGATTCTTTTGGATTAGGAGAAGTAGTATTTATCTTTTTAAGGATACATTCAAAATCAGCGTATATCACAAATGGGTGCATGATAGATTTATTATAATCTTCAAAAGAAATCTTTTCACCAGGTTTAGGTATTGTAATTACAGCTGATTTATGATTACTACAATATTTTGAATGTTGTTCTAATCGTTCTTTTGTATGAAATGAATTAAGACATCGCTTACAAGGATATATTTTGTTTGCTGTTCTGAATACCTGAGAAGAGATTAATCTTGATAAATTATTGATCTATGTGTAATGTGAATTCTTTCCAACACTAAAATATAAAAGATCAATGTGTGTTTCTTCATTTTTATAGTTGTTTGAAATTTTTAATATTTGAACTTTGTTTGTATCCGTTAATCCATATACATTAATAGAAAGATCATTCTTTTTCTCAAATTTAGGAATATCTGTTAGTGGCATTGGGAATTTAAAATCTTTAATGTCCAAGGTATTCTCATATTTCATATATTGTTTTACTCTTTCTGAATTACATTTTGGTGGATGTAAGTGAGCAAGAACAGACCAGAGAAAACATTTATTATCATTATTCTTAATATTAACAACTGCCTTCTTTCGTTTTATTTCTTTTGGTAATTCAATATAAGAAGAAGCTTTAAGAGGGTTTGATTTTAGAATGTGTATGTCTAAAAAGATGATTTTTTTTTTAATATTGAATCCACTTCCTACCACTGTATTATCAACATCCTCCTCTTGTCTTGATAGTTCTTCATAAACCCCACTATTCAAAAAATCTTGAAATGATGTTATAAAATGAAGATCTGTTCTCATATAAGGAGTTTGTTCTTCATCTTGTCTTTTCATATTCATTTTCACTCCCATATAAAACTTTAAAGTTTACATTTCTTTTAATGTCTTTTTAATAAATTTTTCAACATCAGGTTTCACTATTTCAATTGATTCAGCTATTGATGATGGACCGGGTTCTCCAAATTGAAAAATCCTTATTTTTATATGCCCTTTAAATGCCCCATCAGTGTTTTCAATATAATAGTCTCCCTTTACTTTAAACTCATTTTTCTTGTGTTTTTGTGATTGAAGATGTTTATTATAACTACTTTTCAAAACATCCTTTGAACAGATATCACAATGTTTTCTTTCCAACTCAAGAGGAGATATTTGATGAAATAGATTAAATGTGTGTTTGTTGGTTCGGAGGTGTTTTCTATAATGTTTATATTTGTGATTACAAACATCGCAGTACGTTGTATTCACCATATTTATATAATAAAACTTTGCTTAAACTAAAATTTTCTTGATGAAAATTTCGTTTAATTTATAGGTGAATCTGTGCTTAGAACCATTTTATCCTCCAACTTTTTCACTTAATAAATACAATGTTTCAAGACACAAAAGACAAGTTTCAATCAATCTCTTCATTTGTTAAAGATACTGAGAAATATGTCAAGGATGTAAAATTGAACAAAGATAAATATAACAACTATTGGATAAAAACTATTATGGTAAATAATATGAGTTCTTCAATTTCCTTCAGTGGAAGGGCTTTTAGTATACCTGGTAGAACATCAATTAAAGTATCTCTAACAAAAGTTTCTCCTCTCCTTCTAGTAATATATTCAAAACTAGAAAAAGCAATGAAACAAGAAAAAGTATCAAAAAACAAAAACCTTATGGATGAAGCTTTAGAAAGAAAAGATAAGACCATCTGTAATATGCAAGGAGAAATTTGTATTTTTTTCAACAACCCTAAAGATGTAAATCCTGATGAAATAAAGGATGTTAATATATCAGGTGAAATGACATTTAGTTCAATAGTAGTTAACGATCATTTTAAAATTACCTTTAATATAAAAAATGTTGACGTTGAATCTGATAATGAAAAAAAGTATATCGATATCGAGGGTAATATTATTAAATATGAGCCAATATACAACTGAAAGTAGAGATGAATTTCAGTTTAAGTAAAGTTTTACTTTATAAATATGCTAGAATTTCCTGATTCTCCATATGACAAATTTGAGAATTGTCCTGCGTGTGAAAGACGGGGATTAAACACAGAGTCAAAAGCTTATAAACAATGTATATTCTGTGATTATCTTCTAATTAATGATAATAAAAAATATAAAAAGGAAAATAATTTTTTTAGATTTACACCAAAAATGAATTACTTTACAAGATTGATTAGAGAAATGAATGTAAAGTATGAGGGTGATAACACACCTTTCCTTACAAGGGAAGAAACTGAACGTATAAGAGAAATGTTCAAAGGATTGTTGTTATATATTATTCATGGATGTAATTTTCAGGGAAATATCAACACAAGATATTGTATAAATAAAATAATGGATTATCTTGAAATTAAACCTGAACTTAGGATAAAATAGAGTTTCTAAAAAAGCCAATAATAAATTAAATAACCTGTTTTCCAAATATATAAATGAATGATTTTTTACCCATTTGGGAAAATAAGATAAAATTTAACAACCATAAAAATCTCCCAAATTCATTAAGATGTCTCATAGTTGGTTCAAGTGGATGTGGAAAAACCTGCTTACTTTTAAAAATGCTCCTCACTCCCAACTTTTTAGATTATGATAATTTAATAATTTTCACAAAGTCGAGTTTTCAACCAGAGTATCAACTACTCTCACAAGGTTTTAATGCTGGTCTTCAAAAAGAAGATATAATCGGTTTATTTAAACGTCAAAAAAACCTAAATGATTATAACATTGAAGATATAATTCAACTATTTTGTGATACAGAGATGTAAAAAGAAATCAAATCCTATAACTTGTATTCTTAGTGATAATACGGATGATATACCATCTCCCCAAGATTTGGATAAATCAAAAAAGAACCTCGTTATCTTTGATGATTGTGTTAATGAGAGAAACCAAACGGTAATGGACAGCTACTACACAAGAGGGAGACATTCTTCTTGTAATTGTATTTATCTTAGTCAATCGTACTTTCAACTTCCTCGTCGTTCCATCAGAAACAATGCTAATACTTTTATTTTATTCAAGTTAAATTCAATAGATATCAATAATTTTTGGAGAGATAATTGTTCTACATTATGTAGTAAAAAGAAATTTGAGGATTACATGAAGCACACGACTGAAAAATATAAATATATTGTTGTGAAACAAGATGAGATATTAAGGGATATATTTTTTGTTTTATAAACAATTACATATATAAATGACAACTATTATTGTAAATCTTGTGGGTAAATCTGCTTCTGGAAAAAACTTTCATAAATCAAGGTTCTTGTGTAGTACAAATGAGAATATTGTAAATTTACTTGAAAAACACCCCGTGATACGCATTGTATCAACAACAACTAGAGCAATAAGACCTGGAGAAGTAAAAGGTGAAGATTATCACTATATGTCAGTGGAGGAACATATGCGATTGAGGAATGAAGGTCAAATGTTTGAGGAGGTTTCTCTTGGTACAACAAAATATTCACATTGTAAGAGTGAGTTAAGGAAACTAAAATCTGGTGGTGTTGGGATATTAGAAACTAATCCAGAAGGAACGAGACAAATTATTAAACATCGGAGCGGAGTGAAGATTTTATCATTCGGTTTTGATGTTGATGAAGAAACTCAACGCAAACGTATGAAAAGCAGAGATGCAAGTATTAGTGAAGAAGAAATTACAACTCGCATTAATGTTAATAAAGAATTTGATGAAATATTTAAAGAAAAGGATTTATTTGAACACATCTACTTGAATGATGAAGAAAAGGAAAATTTCCCTGTTGATCTTTACAATTCATTAAATTATATTTTACAATAAATAAATGGATGCAACAGAAAGAGCAAGAAGATTTAAGGAACATCAAGAGTTGGTTTCAAAAGTTGTAAAACAACAGGAAGACATAAAGAAGAAACGCAGACAGAAACTAACGGGCGAAGAAGCATTTGAAAGAAAACAAGAGAAATTTTTTAAAGCACTTTTAAAAACTTCCCAAGAAAAAATGAAAGATGTTTCCACAGTTCCCACAGTAGAATATACTCCGAAAAAACTTAAAATGTTAAAAGATTTTGATCAAATGACGGAGGAAGAATTAGAGCATTTAGGAGAATTAAAGGGATATGATGATGAAGGTTTATTTCAACAACTGGAAGAGATTAATCGACCCCCTGATTATATTGTGAATGCTGTTCAAAACAATGAATATTCAGCGGATTCAAAAACCAAAGCAGGACTCATTCCAACAGAACAACCAGCAATATTTCATCTTCTTCAAGAAAAGGTATTGATATTTAATGATGAATTAAGGTTCTTGGGTTCTGCTCAACCCCCTGTTAAACTAACTCCGAGATTAATGTTTCTTCTCACAAAAGATGGAAGACAAGGTTCAACTGTGAGGGATGAATCAAAGTATATTGATAAACCATTGGATATGGAAAATAATGATGATAGAGTATATATTGATCTGCTGAACACTCTAAATTATAAGGTTATTCTTTCTGGTAAAAGTAGGAAGAATGAGAAGGAGAAACACATTATTCAGGCTTTAAGTATCCTTGGTTCAGGTGTTAGTTTTCTTCCAAATGACCCATCGCAATTAGTTAATAGACTGTTATTGTTGTTAGGTAGTAAGAAGGCTGGAAATAATTGTTTTAATGAAGCATCAGCCATTTTAGACCAGTTGATGAACATGAAAATAATTTAAAAAATCAATATAAAGACATTTTATCTCATATTAAATAAGATGAGAAGCACAATCCTTAGTTTCAATTTCACAACAAGCGACCACACATCTTCATTCCCATACCCACTACAACTTGACCCAACAAAAGAATATGAGGCATCTTTATTGTCCATGGAAACTTATAATACCTTATTTAATATAACCGATAAAAATGACAAGTTTAGTTATAATCCCGGAAGTGGATATAAAACGATAACAGTCTCACCCGGAGCATATGAGATTTCTCAAATATCTTCCGAAATTGCTCGTCTTATGAAAGAACAGGGTGATGAACCAAAAAATATTGTTATAGACATTCAAAAACATACTTCAAAATCAACGATTAAAGTTAAAAATAACTACAAGGTTGATTTCACAATTGATAATAATTCATTTAGAGAGTTATTGGGTTTCTCCTCAAAAAATATTGAAACTAATGGGACGTTTTACAGTGATAATGTCATTCAAATATCCTCAGGAATAAATTTGGTGTTAATTCACTGTGATTTGATTGATGGTGCTTATAATGATGGAAAAAAAAATGCAATATTTTCATTCAGCGCATACTCAACCCCAATTGGTTATAAATTCAACATGGAACCCAAAAATTTGGTTTATCACCCTGTGTCAGGAAAAACCATACACAGAGTAAATTTTAGGATAACCGACCAAGATAATCGTATGATTTCTTTCAATGGAGAAGTTATATCCATCAGAATTCACCTACGTGAAGTTTTCCAAAAAATAAATACGATGGTTATTGTGAGGAAACACGAGTTGGGAAAATATAAAATAATTACAGGGGATGGGATGTTCCTTTCCCAGTACTACAAGGGTGAAGGTATGTATCTTGGTAGAGGATACTATAAAACTAAGAGACAAAGGGGTGTTGGACATCAATTTACAGGAGATAGGATAATTGATACTCTCATGGGTATTGGTTCAACTATTCTTAAACATAAAGATGTAATTGGTTCAACTGCTTCTGCTGTGGGAAATGTAGCAGGTGTTGTAAAGAGCATAAAAGATGCCCAGAAGGAATCTCATAAATTACAAGCAATAAAAGAAATTAAGAAAGGCAAAACTCAGTTGTCCCCCCAAGAACGACAGAAAATAATTCAAATACTTGGATCAGGGTTTCAAAAGTTTTAACATCTTTTTTCCTAAATAAATACAAGTATGGAAGCAATTGATAGTATCTATGATTTGGATGATACTATTATTATCTCAAACTCCACTAAAAAAAGATTACTTCAAGGTAAATGCAATAACTGGAACAGACTGGAATACAAATGGTACAAAAAGTTTTGAAATAAATAATCAACAAACCTATTTGAATCTCTCCGAAAGTTTCTTGTTGTGTAAATTTAAATTCACTAAGGCTGGGAATAACACAAACGCTACACTTGTAAATGATTTCTTCTGGAAAATGTTTGATAGTGTCCGTTTGTATATTGGAACACAAGAAGTTGAAGCGGTTGATTATGTCTCTGCTGTGTCTGAAATGATGAAATTTACACTCTATACATTCAGTGATAGAATGGGAAAGGGGTCTGTCGAAGGTTTTATTCCTGATATGTCAACGGGAACAAACACAGACCCTGGATATACTCAAAGGAAAGGAGCGTATAATGATGATACAAAAGCAGAAAATAGTTTTACTGTGGCAGTTCCTCTTAAAGGTAAATTTGGATTTTGTGATCATGATAAAGTTCTGTATGGTCTTAAAATTAGATTTCAACTACAAAGGATTGATAATGAAAATCGATTGCTTTTTGGTGTTGGTAATGCTTTTGGTGATCAGAATAAATTTGTAATTGAGGAGATGAGTTGGTATATCAGTGAATATACTCCTAATCTTAAAACAGAAGAGATGTTGAATCGAAGACTTAACTCAAAGAAACCACTCAGTGTATCATACCTCAAAAAAAGATGTCAACACGTTAAACTCAACCAAACTACTTACACGTGGAATTTGGGTGTTCTGGAAGGAAAGCCACGATATCTGTGGATCATTTTTAAAAAGCCAGATGGTGATACTGCGAATGATAAGAATAATGCTTCTTCTTCTTCTTCTTCTGTGCGAATGATAAGAATAATGCATTGAGTGATAATGCTAAGGTGAAACAACTTCGCGTTTCTCTAGATGGAACATTTTATCCACGAGATAGATTGGAAATTAATTGGGAAAAAAATGATTTTGCTGAAGCATACAAGTCTTACCAAAAGGTGTGTGAAAGTAATGGAAATAAAGAACCTATTTTGGATATGACAGCATTTAAAAGTTTGTATACAATCTATGCGTTTGACCTGAGTGCTCAAAAGGAAACTATAAAGTCTAATCGAGTGGATACTTCCCTATACATTGAAAGAGGAGAGAGTGAAGAAGTTGATACAACTTGTTTACTTTTGGAAGAAATGGAATTGCAGATTAATACAGATAATGGTGTGATGATTAGTCTCACATAATTTTTTGTTAAATAAATGAGTGGCAAAGTACCAACTGGGGTATATGTTAATCAAATCAATCTTCATAAACTATCATCTTGTGTTCAAAATCAAAAGCCTTGTATGATTAACGTTAATACAATTCAGAGAAAAGGAGCAGTAAGAATTGATGTTTTGCTCACAAGAGAACAGGTTAAAATCTTGAATGACACTGGCTCACTTAAAATTAAAATGACAAAACCAATGTTGAAAAAATATTCAATAAGAGAGACGAGTGGAGGATTTCTCCCATTTCTAATTCCTTTATTTGCTGGTTTAAGTGCGGTTGGAGCATTGATGGGTGGTATTTCAACAGCGGTGAAAACTACCAACGAAAGGAAGGCTCAACTCCAGGCTCAAAAAGAATTGGAAAGACATGACAAAGAGTTGGAGAAACAAATTAGTGGAAGTGGTGTAATTGTAGATTTTGCTGAAAAACTTGAAGGTCGGCCTGATAAAGCGAGATTGTTAGTTGGAGATATGCTTTCTTCTATAGCACAAGCAGGTGTAAAATTAACGAAAAGAGGTAATGGATTATATCTTTCTAATAAGTAAATGAGCATTGATGAGTGGTTTAAAGAATTTGGAAAGAATACAACATCAAATATTGTAAGAAATTAAAAATTCATAATGTGGTTATTTGTATGAGAGATGAATTAACAAATGTGCCGAAACATACAAAGAATATTATTATGAACTTAGAAGATAATAATGGGAACGGTTCTCATTGGGTTTGTATTTTTACTAGTCAAGACAAATATTATTTTGATAGTTTTGGTCTTCCACCACCTGTTGAAGTCATAAAATTCTTACAGAATGGTGTTTATCAAACATTTCAAGTCCAATTATTAAATTCCAAGTGTTGTGGTCAATTATGTCTATATGTGTTATTTCAACTCAACAAAAATAAAAAATTTTATGATATTATTTTTAATCTAATATAAATGACTTATGTTGGTAAAGATGGTTCTATCTTTGGTGTATCTCAAGAACTGGATATTGATTTATCAAATTATTACACAAAGGCACAGGCTGAACGACATAAATATAATATAACCAAAAATATTCACATGAAAAATGCTTATAAATTAAAAAATTATCCAAGCCCGACTGACGCGAATGACTTGGTGAGATTAAGCGATTTATCACAATATATATCCTTAAATAAAACGGCCGTATATTCCAAAGATACAGAAGTGTTGATATTATCTCCAGGTCATACAGAATTCACAGTTCGAATTAAAATAAATTTTTATAAAGAAGGACGTATCGTTTGTATGAGAATAGAACAATGGGGGTATGATATGAATGATTTAGGGTATAATTGGTCATTTAAAATTAACCTCGAAGACCTGGAATAATTAAATCAGTCTCGTAAGGAAGAATATTATCCACTTGGTATCGAGAATGAGTTTTGTGGGGCCACGATTAGTAAACAACAAATAAAAGAATTTAATAAGGGTAAATATAATAATGGTTTTGCCCTTGTTTATCTCATGAAAACAGAAAAAACAGGATTATATATAATAAGTAAGGAAATACAAAATGATTTAACTATGGGAAGATGGGGAGGTGTTTCGTGCCATAATATTATTCTAACATATATTTCTAATACATAAATGCTAGAAAGAATGTTTCAAGAAAATTATCATTTCTGTGTCCAAGCATACCTTCAAGAAAAGGGTATTCGGTATTTTAATAAATATGTTCTACAACATAAGAATGAGGTATTTTCAATAAAAGATTGGCATTATAAGAATAAAAGATTGCTGATGTTGATAAACCGACAACTTTAGATTTAATGAAAATGTTAAATAATGAAAAAAATTATAAAGTTAAGAAAAGGTAAGGCTCTTTTAGAAATTCAAAAGAAATTTTATTGGTTTCCTGTTGTAAAAAAAATTATTTTGGATACAGGAATAACAAGAAATCCTGATGAATATATGTATGATATTCTATGGGGTGTAAGCGATTCAAGGATAATAAGGGATGAGGAAGAAGTTGAAGAAGAGAGGGAAGAGGAGGAAAAGGAGAAGGAGGAGAGGGAGAAGAAAGAGAAGGAGGAAAAAGAGAAGAGAGAGAAGGAGAGGGAGGAAAGAGCGAGACAAAATAAATATCAAAATATGGAAACCAGTGAGATTAAAAAAAGATTGGTGGTATTACAGAAAATAACTCAACCCACCGAGGAGAAAAACAAAGAATTGACAAGTCTATTTGCAATACTTTCGGCAAGAATATTGACATCGACAAGCTATTCATTTTAATTCAAGTTTTTCATTAATATTTTTTTCTTAAATAAATGGAGGAGAGAGTGAAGGCATTTCTAAGGATTCTTTATGTTTTAAAAATTAAGATTCAAATGTGCATGTTGGAAACTAAAAAGGTTTTTGCACTCTGCAGGAATTTTTCACATAAATAAATGAGTTATTGTCTCAAATGTAAAAAGTAAACTAATACTAAAAATATTTCATATATTAAAAGTAAAAATAACAGGGTTATACAAAAAGGTATATGTTCGGTGTGTGGTTCAAAAAAAAATCAATTTATCTCCAAACACAAACGAGGAGGAGATATACAAAAGTTTTTATCAGGAAGTAAATTTACAACTACTGGAATACCAGGGGAATTACATCTTCCAGGGTATTCTTTCTGTGGTCCAGGCACAAACTTGGATAAAAGATTAGATGAGACAGACAATCCTAAATCCTGGAGTAAACCAATCAATAGAGTTGATGAAGTGTGCATGAGACACGATATTGATTATGGGAATACCACAACGTTGGAAGAAAAGCATGAAGCCGATAGAGAAATGTTGTATAATTTGTCTCTGATACAAAATCCAACCTTGAGAGAAAAAGTTGATCGGTTCATTGTGAAGAAGATGATCAGTGCTAAATTGAAACTTGGACTTGGAAATTCAAA
>NC_140968.1:102761582-102794082 GCF_056783735.1 Eptatretus burgeri | reverse complement strand
TCCAGTCACCCCTTGTAAAAGTGACCTTACCTTTGTGTGCAGAATGTTGATTCGTTTCCTTTTTCCCTTTTTTTCAGATCGAGTGAATACCAGCGATGACGTTAAACAAGTGGCGAGACTTCCTTTTCATCATATCACCACACAAGTGGTCCAGAAAATGTCCCCAAGAATATGCGGTTCCAAATGATTCTCTGTTACGACAATGATGGCACACAAATGGATCCACTGGACACTTAAGGCTTGTGTAATAAAGTACGAGTAGTGCACATGTATGTGGGATAACTTGTGGAACCCTTCAGTGTTGTCAGTTAATATGATAATAGGCAATGCCACTACTGTTATGTTTGTGGGGGTAGATGGAGGAATTTCATAGGAAAGAGAGGATTGAATAGAGTTCCTTGGTCCATGGACATGTAGGAGACATTTCGATGTAAACGAAGTAGGGAAACTGTGAGCTTAAGTGTGACTTGTCACCACACAGTGGGGTGGTGGGGGGGGAGGGTGCGGTGTTAATTAGATAGGAATTAAGGATAAGTTCTCCCAGTATGTCATTTCCCCCCTGTGAACTTTTCCTGTTTTTGCATTTCAACACTGGGGATAAAAAGGGATCACGTCCTTAAACCAACGACAACCGAGCTGCACGTCCAAGCATGCAGAAAGCCCCGTCTCCAGGGGTGACGGCTTGCAAAACCACACCCCTGGAGTGAATGATTGATGGGCGTGACGCCAGAGAGGAGGAAAAACTTAGGATCAGAGCGGGACACAGAGGAGAACGGCAGTCAGAGAGTCTCGCGTGGGGGACAAGGAGTCGAGAGGAAGGCTCGTAACGGGACAGAAGCGAGAGAGGCAGGATCACCAGTTATAATAGGAGGGCATTGCAGCTGGCTTCTCCTCACCATGGTAAAGGGGACTGCACAATTCTTGTGTTTATGCTGATGCGAATTGGCTCACGTGGAGGAGCAAGATGCTGGCCATTGACTTTTGGCTGAATCATGTGAGACCAGCCTCGAAGCCTCATGTTGAGCCATTAGGGGAACGAGATGGTGCCGTTCAGCAGAGAGCAGCGGCGTCGGTGAAGGCGATCGACGAGGGAAGGTAATGATAGTCAGTCGGAGTAAGACGGAGTACATGTGCGTAAATGAGAGGGAGGCTGGTGGTATGGTGCGGTTGCAAGGAGTTGAGGTGGGGAAGGTGGATGGGTTTAAATACTTGGGATCAACTGTCCAAAGTAACGGAGAGTGTGGGAGAGAAGTGAAAAAGAGAGTGCAGGCAGGATGGAGTGGGTGGAGAAGAGTTGCAGGAGTGATTTGTGACAGAAGGGTATCTGCAAGAGTGAAAGGGAAAGTATATAAGACGGTAGTGAGACCAGCTATGTTGTATGGTTTGGAGGCGGTGGCACTAACAAAAAGACAGGAAGCGGAGCTGGAGGTGGCAGAGTTAAAGATGCTGCGATTCTCGTTGGGAGTGACGAGGATGGACAGGATAATGAATGAGTATATTAGAGGGACAGCGCAGGTCGGACGGTTTGGAGACAAAGTGAGAGAGGCGAGATTGAGATGGTTTGGACATGTGCACAGGAGGGAAGCGGAGTATATCGGGAGAAGGATGTTGAAGATGGAGCCGCCAGGCAGGAGGAGAAGAGGAAGGCCAAAGAAGAGGTTCATGGATGCGGTGAGGACGGAGATGCGGGCGGTTGGAGTGTCAATGGAAGATATGGAGGATAGAGCGATATGGAGACGGTTGATCCGCTGTGGCGACCCCCAACAGGAGCAGCCAAAAGAAGAAGAAGAAGAGGATTCTTCACCGATTGAGAGATGGGGCCAAAAAAGACATGAAGCAAAAGATGTCAAAAAGTTGTGGACAGCTTCGGGAGGAAATTGTTGGACACGTCGGGGGTGTGACAAGGAAGAAATCAATTTGATTTTGGTGAAGATCCGGATCCGGATGTGATAATTTTAACCGATTCTTCACCGATTGAGAGAAGGGCCAAAAATAATGTATAACTTTATCTCAAAACGTTATGGACGGATTTGGATAAAACTTGGTGGAACGGTCAGGTGTGTGACAAGGACGAATTGATTCAATTTTGGTGAAGATCCGGATTCGAGGTTGAAAAAAAAAAAGTTTTTTAAGTGTTTCCTCACCCATTGAGAGATGGGGCTAAAAACTATATATAGCATGGTATGTCAAATGGTTGTGCACAGATTCAAACGGAACTTGGTGGACAGGTCAGGAGTGTGTTAAGGAAGAATTGATTCGATTTTGGTGAAGATCTGGATCCGGACATGAGAATTTTAAGTGATTCTTCACCATTGAGAGAAGCGGCCAAAAACGATAAACTATCGCACAATATCTCAAAAAGTTGTGGATGGATTCGGACGGAACTTGGCGGACAGGTCGGGTGCGTGACAAGGAAGAAATGATTCGATTTTGGTGAAGATCCAGACATGAGAATAAAATTCAAAAAACATTTCAGTGATTCTTTACAATTGAGAGATGGGGCGAAAACCGATATTTACAGAAGTAAAATATTTCAAAAAGTTGTGGACGGATTCGGACGAAACGAGATGGATGAGTTGGGTAAGTGACAAGAACAAGCCGATTAGATTTTGGTTCAGGTCCGGATCCATATCTGGCCTATTAATGGGGATATAAAACGTAAACTCTCCAACCTGGTGCATGTATGCGCTCTACCGGGTGTCGTTCTAGTTCTATATGCACTCCTGATCTTTTATACTATTGCTGCCTTCCTGACCCCCTTTCCTCCATCTAGTAAAATAAAAGTGAACTTAAGCAGTAAATATAATGACAGTAAAAAAAAGGTTAAAAATAAATAAATAATAATACTCTTCACCAGCCACAGTTTCACCCACAGGAAAGCGACAAGAAGAAGTAGATAAGCACATTCAAAGACAACACTATGTACCCTGTAAATATGTGTAGCACTTGATTTTGCAAGGCCAGAGCTGAGAAAAGTCCTCAGATCCATCATGGCTCCAACAATGGGAAAGGGAAAGAAAAGTTATGGAATCTGGTGGAGATTGAACGCCACAACCCATGACCACAGAGGCAAATGGATCAGTGGCACATATATCCACACCAATGTTTAATGAAAGAAAAACCTCATCGACACTTTGTCTTACATATACCATGGCCATCTCAGAGGACAATCATCCTGAGTAATGACTGACAAACCGTACTCACTCATGAGCTGCAGCGATGCATCGACCAGCACGACACCGATAATAATGGTGCCACCGCATTGCTGTACTCAAGCTCCTTAAAGATGATCTTTCCATCATTCACATCACAATTCACCACTGAAAGAAGAATAACCAAATAAGGAACATGTCCGTTGGTCCGTCGACTTGCAATCACAGGCATGGCTTTCAGCAAAAAAGCATCTTTACAGCATCATATTCCATTTAAGAATGGTGTATAGAAATTGTGTGTCAGGAAACGAGATTACTATGCATTCAGCAATGTTTACATGGATAATTTGGTGTAAAATTTGCACCATTATTTATACATCGACCAAGAAATGATATCCAAAGATATTGGTAAATATTAAAGAAAGCAAGAGATGAGACATCAAAAGAGATGTTCGGGTACAGAGAAAAGGTAACAAAGCATGAATGAGTGAAATAGCTCAGGCTAAGTGAGAAACGAAAGAATCGAAGGTTGAACATTGAGTATGTGAATGAGAAATCTTTGTTCGATTGCAATACAAGGCTGTGGGGTAGCATCATTGGCTAAGGGTGTGGCAGTGCCCTTTACTAGTAAGGTCAGGAATTTGTAATTTGTTCAGGTTGCCGGTGATAATTCACTTACTCTTTGCAAAGGACACCATAGGACCTTTAATGTCCACCAACGGATACTGGATGCCCAGTTTAACATCTATCCAAGGGACAGTACACATATTGATGAATCACTCTGCTTGTGAAACACCATGATGACAGTATATAGCTGGGTCGGGATTCAAACCCAGGCAAGACAGCTTAGAGGTGAGTGTGCATACCTGTAGGCCATCCTGTGAGCCTGGAACAAGGAGTGAGAGACGAACTGAAGAAAGGAAGAATTAAATGCCAGACATTGATGACAAAGAGGTTGTAAAGAAGCCAGAAATACATTTCTGAACAACGGTGAAGGAAAACAAGTAAAACAAACATAAATATCATATCCCCCATTCTTTAAAAAAAAAAATTGCTGTGCAGAGTTAAAAGTCGAGCCAATATTTATGAACTAAAATGGCCGCCAGTCTAGCAGTCGGCCATATTTGATCAGATTGCAAAATAAAGTGAGGAGCACGTGTATGCCATCAAATCATCTACTGTGCTTGCACCAAGTTTGAACAAAATCGGACCAAGCATGTCTGAGAAATGGTTGACAACATGTTCAACATCGGGGGGGTTTTTTTTACAACTAAAATGGCCGCCAGCCGGCCATCTTGGATCTGATCTCGAAACAAAATGGCGTGCATATGTAAGCCAATTCTTTATCTGTGTGCCAAGTTTGAACAACATCGGACCATGTATGTCTAAGAAATGGTTGGGGACACATTTAAGTAACGAAATGGCCATCAGTCAGTCATGTTGGATCTGATCTCGAAAAACAAATGACGTACATATGTAAGCCATCATTCATGATCTGCGCAATAAGGCCTTAGTTATTTTATAACTGGGTTTACACAGTTCTTCAGCTAAAATGTAGGGTGAGTAGGTCGAAATATAAATATAATTTCAATTTTTAGAAATTATATATTTTTACGATTTGTTTTCAGATGGTCCATGGAAAAGACAAGGGTAGGTGGGGGGGGGAGGGGGGGATAAATATAAATCCCACACCAGGAGGATCTAAGAAGACATTGAAGATGGAAGACCATTCAAATGCAGGATGGCCATGTTCACTGTATCATCTGATGTGAAAAACAATAAAGAAGGATTAAAACTTGTTTTTACAATATAGTCTGGCATGTTCTTCTTATAGCCGATAGAAAGAAAAGAAACAAGAAATACACCATTCAAAATCCAGGAAGTGTCAGAATCAATAACAATATCCATGTGACTGTTGGTAAACAAACGTATGCAGCCAATCAAAAATCAGATTGCTCATGTGACCCTCGAATTGACAAAACCATGGCACAAACGCAAAACGATATTGTTTAAAAATTCATCATCATACAAAGATTCATTTATCATCCAGAATTGAATCATGCTTTTAAAACAAATATAAGCCTTTTTACAATATGGAATATAAATATAATTCATCAAGATTGCAGCTAAAGACGACTTTAATCAACCCTAAACGTGCATGGGTGCACGTGCACAACAGTGCATAGTACTGGACATGATTATAAAAGATGTCTACGAGGAGTCAACACGCTCAAAACGGTCAATCAGAGCCATAACCAGCTCTTACTTTTCAGTGGGCATCTGATCGTACCGTCTCCCCATCCCCATGAGCACATCAAAGGCTGATTTCTGGTCCGTTGAAGGCTGAATATCAGCATCTCGCAGGCAAACTTTGACGTACTTGGCACCGAAATCTTTCACTATGAACAGCGGTGTACAACTTTCGATGGAAACAAAATCGGCATGATCGAGAGTAGCCTGCGAATCATCCCTGCTGCTGCACTGAATTGATGCAATCGTTCGGCCAGAATATTCGTCATCAAGATGCTGCGTGATTAAATCACCAATACCGTCACTCAAATTTATACCGCTGACATACTTCTTTAACAATCACTTTCGCTCCAGAAACCACAGTCAATCTGAACTACGCTGGCCACTGCTCAGACGCCATGACCGAAGACTACTGCACAGTTTGGTTAAAGGGGACTCGGCATTTTGGCGCGCGCGCGAAATTATATTTTGAAAATAAATGCCGACGTTTACATCTTGGGTTTTGAAACTTTTGCACCTTCGGCGGAAAATTTATAAATATAAAATTACCCCCGTGACAGTCATGGCATTTTGGCGCCCGCGACAGTTGGGGGTGACAGTCATCTCTATAATACCACAAGTTCTCAATGTTCAGTTATGACCAAAGACGACTGTGCAGTTCTACTGCGCAGCTCGAACTGCGCAGTTTGGTTAAAGATGACTCAGCATTTTGGTGCGCGCGCACGAAATTATATTTTGAAAATAAATGCCGACGTTTACATTTCGGGTTTTGAAACTTTTGCACCTTCGACAGAAAATGTATAAATATACAAGGTCAGTTGCTATGCAATGACACCATTCACTAACTTTTACCATGCCCAGTAGAGAATATATAGCCTCCTGAAGGTCGGGCAGTTTTTGCAAAATTTGAAGTCACGTGACGCGAAAACGAAAGCGAAATTCGAAAATCCGTCCCGACCAAATTTAGATATTGTCCCATACATTCATATGCCACAATCAAATTCAAGATCGCTTGAGAAATGTAGGAGGAGATAGAATTTGAAAATCGTTATTTTCGCATTTTTTGCCAACTTTGAAGTCACGTGACGCGAAAACGAAAGCGAAATTCGAAAATCCGTCCTGACCAAATTTAGATATTGTCCCATACATTCATATGCCACAATCAAATTCAAGATCGCTTGAGAAATGGCGGAGGAGATAGAATTTGAAAATCGTCATTTTCGCATTTTTTGCCAACTTTGAAGTCACGTGACACGAAAACGAAAGGGAATATCGAAAATCCGGCCTGACCAAATTTAGATATTGTCCCATAGATTCATATGCCACAATCAAATTCAAGATCGCTTGAGAAATGGCGGAGGAGATAGAATTTGAAAATCGTCATTTTCGCAACTTCAAAGGCCTCGTGACTTTGACCTTGACCTTCGGTGACCTTGAAAGTCATACCATCGTGTACGTCTCATCGACCTCTATCAGGATCACTAATGACCAGATCTCCCGCTTCAACTTCATTGTGAACGAACGGATCGAAGGACATCGACACCATATTATTAGGTCATGCTCGAAGAGATGACCCAAAAAGGCTAAAAATGTGTTTTATATTTCTATTCCATTTCGGCAAATAAACCGTCGGCGGATCTATAAACCAAGTTATAAAATAACTGAGGCCTAAGGTTGAATAAGATCGGTAAATGTATGTCTGAGAAATAGTTGAGGACGTGTTCAACATCGGGTTTTTACAAATAAAATGGCCGCCAGTTGACCATCTTGGATCGCTTCGTGAAACAAAATGGCACGCATAATGTATGTACTACCATCACGTAGTGTCTTTGAGCCAAGTATGAAGAAAAATCGGTCCATACATGTCCGAGATAAGGTTGCGGGCACACACACGCATGGACACGAACATTGAGACCAAATCCATAAGCCCGCGTTTTGGACAAGGTCCAACGGGAGTTAATAAAGAGGCAGGTCGAGAATATTAGAGTAAAAAAAATTATGTGAAGTTCTAAGATTCCTCAAGAAATGCACTCAAAAGTCTGTTGTTAATGCTAATGGTGGTATGAAGGCCAACAATGTAAATGTGTTTAAGAGTGAAGTGAAATAAAATATAACTAGAGGAGGAGCACTCGCGACAGTGCAAAACCTCCGCCGCCAATACTGCTGGGTCACTCAAGTGAACCTTATATCTTATTCATTAAATATGATGTCAACAGTGCTGACAGTTATAGTTCTTTTCTCCAACATTTTTTTTTGGGGGTGGCGGGGGGGGGGGGTTGGAAATCACTTAAAACATGTAAAAATGCAAAAAAAAAAAAAAAAATCGAAATTTTGTTGAAAAAAGTTGCAAACATTTTTTTTTCTCTAACAATTTTTTTTTGGGGGGGGCGGGGGGGTTGGAAATCATTTAAAACATGTAGAAATGCAAAAAAAAAATTTCCCTTTTTTGGGGGGTGGTAACAATTTTTTTGGGGGGGGGGGGGGTTGGAAATCACTTAAAACATGTAAAAATGCAAAAAATAATTTTTTTCTCAAACTATTTTTTTTGGGGGGTTGCAAATCACTTAAAATATGTAGAAATCCTAAAAAAAAATTCTCTATTTTTTTGGGGGGGTTACAATTTTTTTGGGGGGGGGTTGGAAAACAACATGTGGAAATGCAAAAAAAAATTTCCTCTAAATTTTTTTTTTGGGGGGATAACATTTTTTTGGGGGGGGTTGAAAATCACTTAAAACATGTAGAAATGCAAAAAAAAAAAATTTCTCTAACAATTTTTTTTTTGGGGGGGGGGGGACCAATTTTTGACCAATCCAAAATTTAATGGCATGATCCTTGGACCATGCCTAACCCCCCAACCAAGTTTCGTCGAAATCCGTCGAGGAGTTTTTCCGTAATACTGTTCAAAAACAAACAAACAAACAAATAAACCAATGTCACCCGCAGGGTGACCCGTATCTTGCCAAAAAGTGACCACGTGTGACTTCTTTAAGGTCACACTGAGGTGAACAGAGCTGCTATCCACCAGGAGCGACTCCTTGAGGAATATCTGCCTACGAGAGATTCCGATGAGAATCGTTCTGCAGAGTAACCATGAAAAATATGCTTTTGCCTCATAACGTCACCAATTGACGTCATTACGTCTCAAGCTTGTCATATCTAGAAAGCACTCATCGAGGTGTTCAATTTGAGGTGCTACATGATATGGTTCCTAAAACTTGAAAATTTGACCTTGGGGTCAAATATGTTTGACCTTCGGCGCTAACCATGAAGGTCAAGGCCAATCGCCACCAAAAATTAATCAGCTGAGCGCCAGACAATGAACTATATTCCCATGAAGTTTGAAGACGATCCGATTAAAATTACTCAAAAAAAAATTAGGGTTTCGTCGACTCCCCTGATTTGCGACAAAGTGACCTTGACCTTTGACCTTGACCTTCAAAATTTTGTGCACTGAAAGGGACCTCTATAGGCCTCTGATATGCGAAGTTACAAAAATTTCCAATGATAAATGTGCTCTGCAGAATTTTTTTTACGTGATTACAGTCCAAAAAAAAACATATGAAGGTCAAGGCCAATCGCCACCAAAAAATAATCAGCTGAGCGCCAGACCATGAACTATATTCCCATGAAGTTTGAAGACGATCCGATTAAAATTACTCAAAAAAATTAGGGTTTCGTCGACTCCCCTGATTTGTGACAAAGTGACCTTGACCTTTGACCTTGACCTTCAAAATTTTGTGCACTGAAAGGGACCTCTATATGCCTCTGATATGCGAAGTTACAAAAATTTCCAATGATAAATGTGCTCTACAGAATTTTTTTACGTGATTACAGACAAACAAACAAACAAACAAAAAAAAACATACAAGCTGACTAACATATCTTGCAAAAACTTCGTTTTGGCAAGATAACAAACAGAAAGGGGTGAAAACAGTAACCTCCATCCATCTTCGAAGATGGCGGAGGGTAAAGATTTACAAACTGTTTTAAAGCATTATACAATCCAAACTCCGCTTACACAAATGTTAAACGATTTCCAGAGAGAAGAAACACAGTAACAAACAAGAAAAAGAGCAATCAGAGATTGCAGACCCTTGCCAGGATTTGGTTTGTGTGGCAATTCAATGGAAAGATGTACTTAATGAAAGGTCGTTGATTGCAAATGAAAGGTCTAACAGGTCTCGTTGTAAATGTGTAAAGGTCAAAGGTCTGAAAAGTTGTAAAGGTCAAATGGTCTGAATGTCTAAAGGTTGAAAGGTAGAAATGTCTGAAAAGGTCGAAATGGGTCGAATGGCTCTAATGGTTGGAAATGGTCGAAATGGTCTCAAGTGTCTAAAGGGTGTTAAAAGGGTCTAAAGGGTTGGAATTGTCTGAACGGGTCTCAAGGGATTTAAAAATTCTAAAGGGTCTGAAGGTCAAAGGGATCAACAGAGTATTAAAACGTCTGAAAGGTGTGAAGGTATAAAGGTCTAAAGAGTATAAAGGAGTCTAAGGGTTTTTGGGATTCTAAAGGATCTAAGAGGAGGATCTAAAGGGTTTTAGAGATCGAAGGATTTTAAAGGGTGTAATGTGGGTCTATCAGGTTTTGGGGTCTAAGGGTTCGAAAGTGTCTTTGGGGTTTCCTTAGTGTACAGCCTTTTTGACTACTGGTTGCATCATTGGTTATGGGCACAGTGAGGCCGCTGATGCAGTGCCCCTATTAACAGTACACAGGTGTCATTTCACTGACCTCGGAAGGATACTAGGTTGAATCAACCCTCTGACGTTAATTCAGTGGAAACGGAGCTTGAACGCAGGACCCTCAGATCCCAAGCCACCTCCCAAACCGCAAAACCAACGCCAGGCTGTCTTAGGGATCTTAACACGTTTTAAGGGTCTAAAGGGTCTTCAAGGTGTTTGAGGGTGTGAGGGCATTTAAGGGTGTTCAGGGTCTAAAGGGTCTTAGGGTTCTTAAAGGGTCTTCATGGTCTTAAGGTTCGAAAGGCTTTGCTGAGTTTTTGGGGTCTTGAAGGTCCACATAATCAAATGTTTGGTTTAATGAATAAATATGGCTTCATTCAACACTTATTCATTGTTTTTTTGGAATAGATACCTTGAAACGAAGATTTTAATGTTTGTTGGTGTCCTTGTCCTCCCCCCCCCGCCCCCCCCCAAAACAACAACAAAAAAAACGGCGATATGACCCGCTACACCATCTGCAGGACACTTTTGCTTCCTGACTTGTGTTTACATGTGATGTACATACGCTCTGGCAAATTGAACTCTGACAAGTTACTGAGGATGCCACCTAGACACATTGCTGCTGGTTGTGGCAATACAGTACACCCAAAGGTGATGAGAGTGGGCACGTTTTCCCCAAAAGATCCAGCTGTAAGGACCATTTGGACGGCCAAAGTAAAACTGATTAGAAGAATGAGGCACGGCCCAACTCCTTCAAGCATCATTTGCAGCGCCCATTTTGAAGATAATTAGTATAACACCGACCTGTATTCCCAGTTTGGGATGAGTAATTGAAGGGATCGAAAGCCGGTGTGATCCCCATGAAGATAAGAGATCATTCTAATCCAATGGAAAAGAAGACAATGGACAGAACAACTGGGGGAAAGGGCCAGACACTGAGGGTAATGTGCTGGTAATCAATCAAAAGTGGAAGTCAAACAATAATGATTGCAGTTTCTAACTTGTAGACCCTTTCGACGTCATACGTGTATCGCCATGCATCGCACCATGCACAGTGTTTCTCTAGCCCTGACCATTTACTCTAGCACGAGCCTGGCGGAGCACATGTTGGGAAATAACCAGCATTAAAATGTGAAAGTTGTTTGTAAGGAACATTATTTTATTTTTCGCATGTTTATTTAGCATCAGCCATGACTGTCACCAGTTTAGTAACCAATCTAACTTTCTACATTACCTATCAGACATATGTACAGGTACAGCCATATCAGACATACGTACAGGTACAGCCATATCAGACGTACGTACAGGTACAGCCATAAGCAGGGTTAACAGTAATATACCTGGAGCTTCTGTGTGCCAAGCAGATAGATAATTTCCAGTAACTGAGAAAGCTATGAAATGTTGAAATGATGTTTAATCTCCATGACCATGGTGCATAGTTTGACAGCAATTACAAACAACTTTCACATTTTAATGCTGGTTATTTCCCAACATGTGCTCCGCCAGGCTAGTGCTAGAGTAAATGGTCAGGGCTAGAGAAACACTGTGCACGGTGCGATGCATGGCGATACACGTATGACGTCGAAAGGGTCTACAAGTTAGAAACTGCAATCATTATTGTTTGACTTCCACTTTTGATTGATTACAGGAACATTACCTGTAAGGTGATTGAGTCACCCCCCCCCCACACCCCCTGACAACTCAATAAAAAGCTTGAGCATCGCCCTTCCAATTGTGTCTCATCTTTGTTCTCCCCCTTCCCCCCAACCCCAGGTTCTCACCTTTTCCCTCCCAACCCTAAGACATTGATTCCCTCCCCACACTCAAACCATCAAACCCCTCATGCCCTCCCTCCCACACAAAGTCCTCAACCCCCTCCCCCTCCTTCCAAAGTTGTCCCATCTTTATTCTCACCCCCCCTCCCACTCATAAAAGCAAACGGGCGTTCCCACGTCGAAACAGAATATGTCGAAACAGAATATGTAGTTTTCTGCTCCCCTATCATGCTATGACTTCACAGAAACCCATCAGGTGCCATTCAAAAATTACGTAACGCATTTTTTGCCCAAATCTGACACCCCTACCACCCCCCCCCAATAATGCTCCATAACACGTCAACAGACACCCCCTAAAATATTATGTAACACTCCATGAAAACACCCTCTCCCTTCCCCTATTTCACACCTTGATACCGAGATGCTATTTAACCCATTGTGTTTTTTTCAGTAACTACAAACTATATTTGAAAAAGTAAAGGCGGTGCAGTGTGTACAGTGTACCGTCAATAAGACCAAGCAGCAGTCGGAATACCTGTAATGACGTCATCGGACTAATCCCTCAGAGTGATGTCATCACTTCTAAATACATCCAATTAGTTTCGTTTACAAATGAGATAAAGTGTCTGTGGAAAAAGCAATGATGGAAATTAAATAAATCAATTTGCTTTTACCACTAATGTATTGAATTCATGAAATTCTTCACCAATGGGAGATTGGGCCAAAAACGATATAATCGCATGATTTTTGTTTTAAAAAGTTGTGGATGGATTACGACGAACTCGGTGGTTGAGTTGGTAAGATGACAAGAACAAGCCGATTCGATTTTGGTTCAGGTAAACTGATCCGGCCGATCAGTGCGATACAAAACGTGTCGTTCTAGTTACGACAACAATTACTCAGAAGTGTTACATCAAAATATCACTGAACTCCACATTTAGCGTGTTCTAGCTCTACGATTTACCACTTACCAGTAGTTATCGCCGAGTCACATTCTGACGAGTCTGAACTCTGAAGCGAGTTGTGCTGCCATTTCCCAGTGCATGCTGAGACCATCATACTGGTGATGACGTCACACAGATGACGCAATGACCATGGAAGTTTTCTGGAATTTTTAAGGGTGGTACCGTGGCAGGTTGGGGTTTTTTTTTTTAACTTTAACACCTCAAAAAATTATTCGAGTTAAAAACATTTTCAGTTCATTGTTTATTCCTGTACTTGAAAAACAATATCATCACAAGCCTGGTGTTGGCTTAACAGTTAAGGTGGCTGGCTTAAGATCTTAGGATCTCGAGTACAAGCCCCCTATCGTGTCGTTTAATTGACATCAAGTGGGTTGACTCAGCCTGTCATCCTTCTGAGCTCAGAAAAATGAGTACCAGCTTACTAGTAACAGGGGCATTGCATCAGTGGCACAGTCGCACCCCCAGAAAATGATGCAGCCATGCAGCCACAGGCTAAGGCGAATAAATAAATTAATATTGTCATCAAAACATCAAAAAAAAATTAATTCTGATGCTGTGGACCTTTAAAGGGTCTTGGGGGGTCTTAATCCTAATGGGTCTAAACGGTCTGAGGGGTCATAAGGTTCGAAAGGGTCTAATGTAATTACGACACGTACTCATGTTCCATACAGACAAACAAACGCACCCAAATGTAATACCCTCTCCTCTGGTGAGGGTAAACAGCCACTCGGTACAGCACATACCTCCGCTGAACTGAACGCTTTACATTTTGTATCCTGCCGATATGTCGGTTCTGAATCCAGACCTGCACCAAAATCGAATCGGCTCGTTCTTGTCACCGACCCGACTCATCCACCAAGTTTTGTCCGAATCCGTCCATAATTTTTTGAGATATCCTGCTCACAGACACACAGTGGTGAATACATAACCTGTGTCTACCTTCGGTAGCACAGGTAATAATCAGAGAAGAGGTAGAAATAGCAAGAATTGAACTGAAAGGTATTAAAACTGTGGTAGTAACAAATACCCCCTCAAGCCATCAGAGGAAGAGAGAGTGCATCTTGATGATCCGGACAAAATCGGTTCATCCCACTTTGCGGTTTCGGGCAGTGGTGGCTTTTGGTCTCCTCTCCGAATGAATGACCTCTCGGTGAGTTAAGGAAACCGATATGGCTTTGTCTTTGTCGCTGTCGATTGATGTTCGTATCATGTGCCCGTTTGATTATTTTGATGTTGCACGTCTGCCTCGACAAAAGACGACTGGTGGGTGAAAAGAACACCAAATCAGGATGAACAGTAGAAAGCCAGGAAGTAGACAAAGAACTATATGGAAGCGGACAGGGAAAAAAACACAACAACGAGCCTGCAATATGATTGGGTAGATAGCTGTGGTTTCTGCTACATGTTGCGTCGCAGTGGGAAATTAAAAATAAACATAAAGATTACACCTCCTAGATATACACCTCATGCAATGCCTCCGATAAATAATTTCTGAGGGTACAGCTGTGCCACTGATGCAGTGCCTCCTATAAATCAGGGTAGAAATTTAGGATTTTGTCATGACACTGACATACAATGGCCAAATGCTTTTGAAAGATTTTAAAAAGAGGATCTCCAAAGACCACAGGGGAATGATACTGGATGGCAGGCTTAACGTCCCTTCCAAAAGACAGCACACTCATTGATGAACTGCCCTGCCCGAAAAGCACAGCGATGATAGTTTGCAGTTGGTGGTGGGAATGAAATCCAGACTGAACGGTTCAAAGATGAGTGGCACTACCTCTGAGATCTGCTGCCAGGCCAGTGGTACAAGTGGTACATGATCACGATTTTGCAGGATGCCAATCATCTGACATGAGATATAAACAACTCACTAATTATTCCCGATAACTGTCTGTCTCTGCGTCTGTCTGTCTGTCTCTCTCTGTCTCTCATCTCTCTCACTCTCTCCTGTTGGGTAACTTCACGTGCTGCTTTTGTCTCTTATGAATATTTATTGTGAAGATAATTTATCACAAAGATAGAGAAAAAGGTTAGAGCCTCATTAGGTGAAGAAGGGATCTCACTGAAGTCGCCACTTCTTCAGTTGATAAAGGTCATGTTAAAAAAACCTATTGTCGAAGCAGATAACGTACATCTACAAGAAGATCGAGTACATTATTCTTGTAAATAAAACATATATATATATATATATATATATATATATATATATATATATATATATATATATATATATATATATATATATATATATATATATATATATATATATATATATATATATATATATATATATATATATATATATATATATATATATATATATATATATATATATATATATATATATATATCGGGCGTAGTGGCGTGCGTCTGTAATCCGGCGACTCGGAGGCTTGGGTTGGAGGATCGCTTGAAGACGGGAGCTCTGCACTGGGCCACGCTATGAGTGGGTGTAGGGCAGCCCGGAATCATGGCGAAACCCAATCCTTATCTCTGTGTCGTAAGAGGCGACCAGGGTTGCGTCAGGAAGGGCATCCGGTGTAAAACATGTGCCAAATCACTATGCGGATCATATGGATGATCCGCTGTGGCGACCCCTAACGGGAGCAGCCGAAAGAAGAAGAAGAAGAAGAAGGATAAATATATATATATATATATATATATATATATATATATATATATATATATATATATATATATATATATATATATATATATATATATATATATATATATATGCCCTTTGACCCTCTGCAGCTACTCCAGGACATACACATTCTTCCAGTAACCACTTCCAAGTTGAACTCCCAAAATCAAGGAGTTCACTGCACACCCTCAACTCTGTTCCTCATTTATTCCATTTGTGGAAGGCCTTCCAGAGATGGTTCCGATCGCACTCTTCCCTCAGGACTTCAAGTGGTCCACCCCCATCCCTCCCCAAGATAATTTATAATCCAAATAACCCTACCGAACCCTACTTTCTAAACTTGCAGCTTACTGAACGGCATCCCCTCTTTTGTCAGTTTATTTCTTTGCTTTTTGTGTCCAAGGTCACCTTCTTACCCTGTGCCAACTCGCTCTTCAATGAGCCTCGATTTTGTATACAGAGAATGTATAAATATTTAAAGCATCAGACACATGACTATCTACCATGAGAGTGCAAGTACAGGACAGCTCGGAAAGCTGTGCTCCATTATACTCGAACCTCGACATATCTCCTTTTGACGCTTTTCAAGCAATGAAATGCCTTCTGATTGCTTCCGCCATTAACTCGGACATAATTACCCCATCAATTGGGCAACAATTATCATCCCATTGTGCGAATCACATCAATCAGCAATTTAAAAGTATAATTTAAACGTTATAATTTATTACACGTTATCATATCATTTCATGGTCGTCGAAAGGAGGCATTTCGTTTTGCGAAATAACGTTCATCGGAGTCAATAATGTTTAATAAATAGGATATTGTTGGGCAGATACAAGGACAACCTTCAGATGGACAGAGAGGAGCCCACCCTCGTCGAATTTCCTAGTTTTCCACTCAATTAGTTTATCTGTGGGAAAGATGGAGGAAGGGGAGAGGAGTGTATTTTTCAGAAATATGGTGTTCTTATCACTAATCACATGCAGGTGTAATACACTTGGTATTAAGTGATTAACGACCTGCACCCACTGTATGATGACACCCACGGTATGATGTCACCCACTCCGTGGTGACACCCACTGCATGGTGACACCCACTGTCTGGTGACACCCACTCCATGGTGACACCCACTGTATGATGTCACCCACTCCATGGCGACACCACTCCGTGGTGGCACCCACTGCATGGTGACAACCACTGCATGGTGACACCCACTGTCCGGTGTCACCCACTGTCTAGTGACACCCACTTCATGGTGACACCCACTGTATGGCGACACCCACTTCATGGTGACACCCACTGTATGGTGACACCCACTGTCTGGTGACACCCACTCCATGGTGACACCCACTGTATGGTGACACTCACTGTCTGGCACCCACTTCATGGTGACACCCACTGTATGACATCAACCACTGCATGGTGACACCTACTGTCTGGTGTCACCCACTCCATGGTGACACCCACTGCCTGGTGACACCCACTTCATGGTGACACCCACTCCATGGTGACACCCACTCTCTCGTGACACCCACTGCATGGTGACACCCACTGTCTGGTGTCACCCACTCCATGGTGACACCCACTTCATGGTGACACCCACTTCATGATATCACCCACTCCATGGTGACACCCACTGTCTGGTGACACCCACTTCATGGTGACACCCACTCTCTGGTGACACCACTTCATGGTGACACCCACTTCATGGTGACACCCACTGTCTGGTGAAACCCACTCCATGGTGACACCCACTGTCTGGTGAAACCCACTCCATGGTGACACCCACTGTATGATGACACCCACTACATGGTGACACCCACTGTCTGGTGACACCCACTGTCTGGTGACACCCACTGTCAGGTGACACCCACTTCATGGTGACACCCACTGTATGATGTTACCCACTCCATGGTGACACCCACTGTCTGGTGTCACCCACTTCATGGTGACACCCACTGCATTACACCCGCTGCATGATGACACTCGCTGTATGATGACACACTGCATGACGACACTCACGTTATGATGACATCCACGTTATGATGACACCCACTGTGTGATGATAAACACTGCATGACAACACCCACGTTAGGACAACACCCACGGTATGATGACACCCACGTTATGATGACACCCACTGTGTGATGATAAACACTGCATGACAACACCCACGTTAGGACAACACCCACGGTATGATGACATCCACGTTATGATGACACCCACTGTGTGATGATAAACACTGCATGACAACACCCACGTTAGGACAACACCCACGGTATGATGACATCCACGTTATGATGACACCCACTGTGTGATGATAAACACTGCATGACAACACCCACGTTAGGACAACACCCACGGTATGATGACACCCACGTTATGATGACACCCACTGTGTGATGATAAACACTGCATGACAACACCCACGTTAGGACAACACCCACGGTATGATGACATCCACGTTATGATGACACCCACTGTGTGATGATAAACACTGCATGACAACACCCACGTTAGGACAACACCCACGGTATGATGACACCCACGTTATGATGACACCCACTGTGTGATGATAAACACTGCATGACAACACCCACGTTAGGACAACACCCACGGTATGATAACACCCACGGTATGATAACACCCACGTTATGATGACACCCACTGTATAATGATAAACACTGCATGACAACACCCACGTTAGGACAACACCCACGGTATGATGACATCCACGTTATGATGACACCCACTGTGTGATGATAAACACTGCATGACAACACCCACGTTAGGACAACACCCACGGTATGATGACACCCACGTTATGATGACACCCACTGTGTGATGATAAACACTGCATGACAACACCCACGTTAGGACAACACCCACGGTATGATGACATCCACGTTATGATGACACCCACTGTGTGATGATAAACACTGCATGACAACACCCACGTTAGGACAACACCCACGGTATGATGACACCCACGTTATGATGACACCCACTGTGTGATGATAAACACTGCATGACAACACCCACGTTAGGACAACACCCACGGTATGATGACATCCACGTTATGATGACACCCACTGTGTGATGATAAACACTGCATGACAACACCCACGTTAGGACAACACCCACGGTATGATGACACCCACGTTATGATGACACCCACTGTGTGATGATAAACACTGCATGACAACACCCACGTTAGGACAACACCCATGGTATGATAACACCCACGGTATGATAACACCCACGTTATGATGACACCCACTGTATGATGATAAACACTGCATGACAACACCCACGTTAGGACGACACCCACTGTATGATGACACCCACTGTGTGATGATAAACACTGCATGACAACACCCACGTTGGGACAACACCCACGTTATGATGACACCCACTGTGTGATGATAAACACTGCATGACAACACCCACGTTGGGACAACACCCACGTTATGATGACACCAAATGTGTGATGATAAACACTGCATGACAACACCCACGTTAGGACAACACCCACGGTATGATAACACCCACGTTATGACGACACCCACTGTATGATGATAAACACTGCATGACAACACCCACGTTAGGACGACACCCACGTTATGATGACACCCACTGTGTGATGATAAACACTGCATGACAACACCCACGTTAGGACAACACCCACAGTATGATAACACCCACGGTATGATAACACCCACGTTATGATGACACCCACTGTATGATGATAAACACTGCATGACAACACCCACGTTAGGACGACACCCACGGTATGATGACACCCACGTTATGATGACACCCACTGTGTGATGATAAACACTGCATGACAACACCCACGTTGGGACAACACCCACGTTATGATGACACCCACTGTGTGATGATAAACACTGCATGACAACACCCACGTTAGGACAACACCCACGGTATGATAACACCCACGTTATGACGACACCCACTGTATGATGATAAACACTGCATGACAACACCCACGTTAGGACGACACCCACGGTATGATGACACCCACTGCATGACAACACCCACGTTAGGACGACACCCACGGTATGATGACACCCACTGCATGACAACACCCACGTTAGGACGACACCCACGTTATGACGACACCCACTGTATGATGATAAACACTGCATGACAACACCCACGTTAGGACGACACCCACGGTATGATGACACCCACTGCATGACAACACCCACGTTAGGACGACACCCACGGTATGATGACACCCACTGTATGATGACAAACACTGCATGACAATACCCACTGTATGGTGAAGGAAAAAGTGTCACTCAAAACTCAGTGTAATCTTTCTGTATTTCCTGCAAACTCCCACAAGTTTACTCTTTTGTATTTTTTTATTTTTTTTGGTGTGTACAGTGTCTCATCGTGTTCTCTACTCCTGTTTGTGTTTCTGTTGCTTTGTGACACATCATAAATCCTATAACTTCTTATTTCGCTGTGTGACTGTCAGCGTCGATGGCTGTGGGTGGCAGACGAGCGAATGTTTCTTTGTGGGAGTTTTGAAGTCACGTGACTAATGAGACACCCGGTTAGAGTAACTTTTAAAGTGGTGATTTCAGTGAATCTCAAAGAGTGAAAATGTTTGGCGACCAAATGGACATGTCTCAAAACCCACAATGGCATGCTACGGAATGGAACGTATCCATCCTCGGCGGCCTGGAAGGATGGAATAAAGATATACAACACTCTCGCCTCTGAGTAGACAAATTTGGGCCAAATCCGCCCAGAGGTGTAGGAGTGTATATGTAACACAGACAGACAGATCGACATTTGTAGTATATACAGATTAGCTATAAACTGTTATCCTGGTGTTTCACAGGCAAGGTGAACCATCAATGCGTGCACCGTCCCTCGGATGGACATTGAACTGGGTGTCCCATCTGCTGACATTGGTTGGTGGACGTTAAAGATCCTTTTCACAAAAGATACTACACAAGATATAATAAACACATCTTTCATGACGAACAAACATTCACAAAACTGGAAATGGGAATATGGAATTTAAAGTCAATGATTCAGGGAAAGTCAGATGTAACAAGAGTGAGAATTGCTTTGCAATATGTCCCCTAACAGTCCCAATGAATGTTTGGGAGATAAAAATTTGTTTGCGTTTAGCACACGCTCTGGCCAATAGCGGAATCAAAATGAAGAAGACGAAACTCTCCAACCCATCGTGCTTCCGTCTATTCGGCAAAATCAAAATAAATGCAATCTTAATTTACTGATATATTTTGGAGACTAGTAATCAATAAAAACAACAAGGATAGCAAACCGGAGATAAAAATTAGTTTGCTTTAACACACGCTCGAGCCGGTAGTGGAACAAAAATGAAGAAGAACTCTCGAACCCACCATGTTTTGTTCGTTTCTAGGTTTTGCCTATTTCATATTAAAATAACCCGATGTACATACATGAAAGAAAAACATGCGTACAGCTTATGTGTATGAACAACATATCGTTCGTGGTTATATACCTCGGATCATTCCAATTGCACTGGGCCATGGATTAACACCCAGGCCCAAGACCTGCCAATCTGTTCTGCTTCCTGCAATGGCAGTGCATGATTTCATTGGGGTGGAGTCAAGCCAGCTGTCCAGCCAATGGGTGTACAGCAGTGGGGTGGAGTCAGGGCAGCTGAACACTGACCCATGAATAATGTGTGACATTTTCTAAGTCTACAAAGGGCATAACTCTGAAAAATTTATGAAACACTCTGAACCTTAAACCTGTTCTGTAACTTCTCATAATAAAGCCGTGTATCAAGTTTCAGTTGATTATGTTAAAGGGTATGGGAAAAAGTGTGAAAAAAACAGGTCAGACGGATGGATGGACAGACGGACAGACAGACAGAGAGCAAACTAAATGTTCCCTTCAGTAAAACAGGTAGGGGATGAATAAAGAAAGAGATGGAGAAGACAAGAATTCAAATTTTGGGGATAAGTGAATTCAGATGAACTGGTTTGGAGCAATCTCAATCTGACGATTACAAAGTGTTCTTTTCTGGTCACGAAACCTGTAAAAGAAATGGAGTGGCGGAGATTTGCAATAAGAAGATAGCAGAGTCAGTACTGGGATCCAAACCAGTCATTGATAGGTATAAGGTACCAGTCAATGAGATATCAGTGAGGTTCAAAGGAAATCCAGTGAACACTACCATCATTCAGATATATGATTCAACCTTTGCAGCAGATGAAGGAATGTGGAGGAGTTTTATGGAAAGTTGCAGGAACTCATGGAACCAGTACCTCAAGGAGACATTTTAATTATTATGGGAGAATTATTGAGGGAAAAATTATAGAAGCAGGAAAGCACGGACTTCATATCTGAATGAGGCAGGGGAGTGAATGCTGGGTTTGTGTGTCGAGAATGATCTCGTAATTACAAACACGTGCTTTAAACAACCCGAGCGCATATTTTACACGTGGACTTCACCTGATGGGGAAAAAAACTAAATCAGATTGACTGCATTCTAATCAATGGAAGATGGAGAGGTGCTGTGAAATCTGCCAACACTGCCAGGTACAGACTGTGGGACAGATCATGAACTCCTTGCAGCTAAACGATGAGTCAAACTGAGAAAAGTGAAAAAAAAGGAAATCAAAAACTCGGACCAGATATGACCATCAAAACGTATCTAAACAATGAACAATAAAAGGTTTAAAAAGAAAAGAAATCGTTTTGCAGAGCTGGACTTGGTTGACGGAATGCCAGACGAACGAAGAGGCCAAAAACAACATCCCAAAAGCAAGCAGAAAGAAGGAGGTCAAATGGGTTCAGAAGAGGCAATGCATATTGCGGACAGAAGAAGAGAGATGAAAACCAAAGGTGCATGAAGAGAGGACATAAAGCGGCTAAACGTCGACTTCCAACCACAAGCTCGGAAAGATAAAGCGAACCATTTCGACGAGGGACAAATAAAGAGAGAAAGTGACAACAGAGCGGGAAGAACAAGAGATCTTCAAAAAGAAGATCAGGGAGGTCGCAGGAAAGTTTCAGTCTAGGATCGGGGTCCTTAAGAGTGGAACAGGTAAAGATCTCACATGAGAAACACAGGTGAAAGAACGATGGAAGGACTATAGCGGAACCCTCTACAAATGAGAAAGCAATATGATGGCAACCTTCAAAAAAAAAAGAGAATATGAGGAGGAACTAATAGTGATAGAATGTGAGGTACGTAGAGCCGCAAAAGAGCTGGCAAATGGAACGGCACCAGGTACCGATGAAATTCCAATCAAACTCTCGAATGGAGTCGGAGACGAGGTAATCAGAATGTTAACATCTACCTGTGCACAGATCTGGAGCACGATTGCACGGCGTAAAAAGTGGACGTATCCAGTGTACGTACAATTGGCAAACAAATGGGATGCAAGAGAATGTTCAAATAACCCAACCATTGTGTTGATTTCACGTTCTAGCAAGATCTTACTGAAGATCATTCAACACCGAATCGAAGAATTGATTAAGGGAGCAAACAGGTGTCAGAAGAGGAAGAGGTTGGAGAGATCAAATTGGCAAATCTGAGGTGTGTCATGGAGAAAGCAAGGGAATATCAAAAGAAGGTACATCAACTTTGTTTTATAGATGAGAGCAAAGCTAATGATTGTTGACCATGAATTGATGTTGATTATGTTGAGAGAAATGGGGATGTTGGAGCACCTTGATATTGTTGCGAATTCGCGCCCGCCGGCGTGCGAGCGGCCACGTAACGCGAATCGCGGCACGTCGCCCACCGGATGGACAATTCCGTCGTGACCCTCTCGGACTAACGCCGGGAACTAGTCACGGGTGGGCCTTTCGGCCTCACCACGATCGTGCCAATCGGCCCCCCGCGTGGGATAGGGTTGTTCGCCAAATTCGACCTACCTAAGTACCCACACGGAGGGTAGACCGGGCGATCGCACCTCGCCGCAGGTCAACTCCGGACACGGGCCACTGAAGCGACCCGTTCCGTACTATCGGGATAACCGAGCGGTGTTATATCGTCGACCTCGACGGTTCCGATTAATTATCAGGCGTATTAAGCCCACTACCAACCGTTTACGTGAAGTAAGATGGAGATTCAATTAAAGAAAAGACGAAGCGAAACGGGAAAAACAGTTCAACATGAGGCACATTTATTCCGCGGCACACGGAAAGCACACATATACAATTACAACAATTATGCACCAAAAGCAATTGCAACAAAAGAAACACAACAATGCAGATCTACTACCGACTACGCGAGCACACGGCAACACTTACACAGTTTTACTTTACAGACGGCGCCGACAACACATATACTCAAAAGCAAAAGAAAAAGGGCCACCCTCAATGACAAGGGGACAGACGGGCCTGTGGGCGCGAGACCGGGTGGAGCCTACCCATCTTGTGATGAGCCGCAAAATGTGGCGGCGGTGCCCCGACTCCGCGCTCCTCCGCGGGTTTCGTTGGCACTGCTTGGAATCGGGTGGGAACGGGGCCCCCTTTCCGCACTGTCTCAGCGCAGGGGGGGGGGAAGGGGGGAATTGTTGATGCTCTGGGGAAAGAGGATAGCTGGCTTGCTTGGGTCCTGCGACGAGCGACTCCACTGCGACCTCGACCGCGTTCCCGGCTTCCCCTCTCTGCAGCTCCCCGACAGACTCCGAACCCCGACAGACTGACTCTCCTCCAGACCCGTCTTGACTGCTGCTGCCACACTCCGCCGCCGCCGCACCTCTCAAACTCGCCCGAGCCCAAAACTCTTCTCCAACTCCCTTGACCGAAAAACTCTCTGCCGCTGCCACACTTCTCCAACTCGACCGAGCCCAAAACTGCCTGAATTCGCCCCACACTCGGCACTTTATAGTACGGCAGGAGAACCCATATGCAAATTTCTGGATCAGGATGAGCTCGGGGGCAGAGCCACGCTCGCCCACTGGACGGAGGAAAAGTGGGCGTGAACCTCCCCTGATCCTCGAATTTGCATATATCGATTCCACTCCAACGCGCCTGGAGGCGGGGCCAAATCGCCCCGCGCTTGCTGATAGGATGGATCAGAAGTGGGCGTGTATCATTCCTGATCCGACTTCTCCTCGGAAAGGCCGCACTTTGTACCCGCGGCTCAGCGCGTACGAGTCCAGGACAGCCTGACGCTCGGTGCCCACAAGCGGTGCGGGAATGGCGGCAGAAGGAGGAGAGGTGAAGGTGGTCGAGGGTTTAAAGTGGCGGTCCCTGGCCACGGTGACGCTTGGAATGGCGGTGTTGCGATGGTTGCGGGATGGTGTGCTGTGAAGGTAAAGGTCGTGGCTGTTGGCGTTGTTGTGAAGCGGCGTTGCGGTTGGTGGTTGTTGTGTGATGGCGGTTGAGACGTGGTTGGTTCAAAATAAAGATAGAACAGAAAAACGGCTATCTTAAAGGGTCGCAGCCCCAATGAATCACATTATCCCTCTAAACAACAGGTTTGGGGCTAACCACACATGTACTTACAGAGATATCTCACCTACGGGACCTGAATGGTGGTTTGCGAATTTCCTCAACCACAACACTACCCCCTCCCCTTTTTACAGACTCGTCCCGAGTCGTCAAATTTTCGTGTGCCATCATGTGTAGTTCTCCCCTAGTACGTTTTACCTACGGATCCCTGAGTGCGACATTCATGGTATTCGTGTCCCCAAAATAAATAACCTGAGGGCTGAGTAACTATCTAAACAAACCCACTCACACGGACGACTTAAATAAAATTGCGGGCGCTAAGACATACATGCCGGGGGCGCACTCATATTTACAGTACATCTTAACCTTAACTTACAAATTTTACACTAAACCATGGCCCAGGATCAATAGACTCTGCAAAAAGAAAGCAGTTAGCAGGGAGCCAGGCTGCTCGCATGCAGTCTCTGGCTCAAACAATGCAGGTGACAGAGAACGTGGCCGGCTGCTCACATGCAGTCCTCGGCCTCCCCTTTTGAACAAAACGCAGTGAACCACAACGGTGCATGGGCTGCACAAACGCAGTCTCCTAGTGCGGCTGCCCGCAAGGCAGTCCCTGCAGAACACTGACGCAAGCAATAAAACGGTGCACGGGCTGCACAAACGCAGTCTCGGTGCCAGCTCAAGTGGCACATGCAATGAGCACAACGGATGGATGGATGGATGGATGAATGGATGAATGGATGAATGCAAACACGGTGCACGGGCCGCCACTGCAGGCCCGTGTTGTAGCTGCCAACAGGGCAGTTCTCGCAGCTTGCAAACTGTTGCCTTGATCCTGGCGCACATGGAAATGAACAGGGGGGGGGGGGGGCAAAGCAGAATTGAACGGGGCTGGTGAACAGGGGCAGTGGGCATGGCATGGCAAAGGCAGCAGGCAAGCAAAGCCGGCAGAACAGGGCCGCTGCAAGCAAACACAGCCGGCAGACGATCTGGCCGGCACAGGCCTTGAAGTAACACAGCCAGCAGATGAATTGGCCGGCACAGGCCTTGAAGCACAGCAGCTGCAGACGATCCAGCCGGCACAGGCCTTGCAGCAAAACAACAGCTGCAGATGAAGTGGCCGGCACAGGCCTTGAAGCACAGCAGCTGCAGACGATCCAGCCGGCACAGGCCTTGCAGCAAAACAACAGCTGCCGATGAAGTGGGCCGGCCTTTGCCTTGCAGTGGAGGTTGGTGGAGGGAGTGCGGTGGTGCTGGCCACTCGGAAGGCGGGCTCAGACCTGCCTACTGTCTGCCTCCCACCTATTGCCTTTGCCTGTCACTGTCCATACCCACCCCCTTAATTTGTAAAAAACCCAATATAGCCCCAACTAAATTTTTTTTTTCTTTCTATCTCCCACTATAATTCGTCCCCGAACCCCGTTTATCGTCCTTGTTCGGCTGACCTATCATCTACTAGCCTACTCCCAACCGCTACGTTACCTTCCCGGAGGGGAATGAGGGAGGGCTAGCGTCCTGTGGCGAGGCCCAACGAAGCCTCAGAATGGCCTCCCCAGAGTTCAGCGATCTAACCCAAAGTGGGTCCAGTGGCCCACAACGAGAGCGAAGGGATGGATGGTGCGGAGGGGTACACTCCTACTCTACCCTAACCATTTAACTGTGAAACTACCCTGGGGCTTTCAACAAGCGCCTCGCGCTTAAACTATTGGTTCTAACAACCCAGATTCCCGTCGCCTGTGTTGGTGTCCTCACAATTTCCTCTCCGTGCCCTCACACGGTCTCATGGCTGGGACGCGTGGCTCCAGTTGGCAGGCACGACCCTCTGCCAATTCTCCTACGATGGCACCCCTGGGCACTACACTGCCTCCGAGCTTACCAGCTCCCTAAACACCGGGGAGTGCCCCCCATGGCACCTCCCCTGAAACGCACACGTGGCAGGCTGGCTTCCCGGGCCCCTTTCCGAGGGTCACCCATGCCCACAACACTGCCCACGCGGCTAACGGTGCCCCGGGCCCCCGCACCAAGTGGGCGCACCCGTGCCCACTACGCTATCCCGGCCCCCCATGGGCCCTTGGCCTACTACGGCCGACTAGCCTGGTGCCCGGGGTACCCACTCAGCGATGCTCACCTTTCGCAGCCACGCTCCCAGCCCGTCAACAGGGGTCCTGCACCCCTCCAAACAGGTTTCGAGCCTACACTCCCACCAACAGCAAAACGACTTCCATTTTTCAATTTGACTAACCCAGCTAACTTACTTTACACTGACCCCGGGGTCCCTTTGGCGGGAGTCACTCCTCCCCCCAATCACTCATCGCACCATGCATTCCCCATTCGCTCCACACACACAGACCAGCTGGCCTCACTCACTCACCAAGCACATGCCTCCACTTCACTACTCTTCAACACACACACCACTGAATTCTGCCATCCTTCTATCTGCATCCCCTAACTAACTCGTGCTCCCACGTCGTCCCTTATACTATAGCACGTTCCTTTTAACACTACGTAGCTAAACTACGTCCCTTCTAAACATTCACTGTCAGTCACTGTCTCCAAATAATCCAATTAATCAATTTCCCCACCTAAATCTGGCTACAATCCCTCTAACTAATCCATTCCACGGGCCTCATGAGGACTTACCCCTGCCCCATGGAGCCGGTCTAACTAAGCTAACCCTTCCCCCTAACTAGTTTCCATCCTGTGCCCGGGTAAGGGGGTCTTCCACCCCTTGCCCAGGAATCCTGTTCACCCGAAAGCGAGGCTTGCTGTTTTTTTTATTTTTTTTTAAATTATTGCGCAGCACCAGCGCGGCAACTCGCAGCTCGCGCACTTTGCACCTGCCCGTGACGTCATGCAGCTGCACGTGTACCTCGTCCCTCCTTGGACGGTACCATCCGGCAGGGATATCCCTCCTGCCGGATTCCAACCCCACGTGCAGCCATGACGTCACCGTGCGCATAAAAAAAACACAAACCCCACGTCTCGAGGGGTTCCCCACGTGAACACATGTGCTCTGCTCGTTGGAGCTGAACACACCCGCTCGCGTGGAGAACCCGTCCGGTCCAAATCCATAATCCTGCCTAAACTTTGTCCGTCGCGGGATCGGCAACATTCACCGCGCTCGTTTCCGGACCGAGATTCACTCCCGCAAGCGAGCACGTGGGGGCCTCGTGCGTTGCACAGCACGGACCTCGCGCTCGCTGCTGGGTGAACTCGGCACGGTCCCCGAAACAGCTACAGCCGCTACCCGGCTTTTGTCCCTCTGTCGCCGTCGTCTCCATTCGACACACGCACACCTGCGTGTCACAACGCTCACACTCCACTCCATTACATTCACACCAGCAGACGCGGCTGCATGTTCACACATGTCGACCGTCATCTCCCTTACATACCGCTCTCACAAACACGGTCTCCCTTGCACTAGGCCGTTCACTCACTCGTGCCGTTTCCCTCACACACCGCGCCTCGCACACGCGTGCCGTTTCTGGCGCACACGCGGCTCCACTCACACGCGGGGGCACTCGCCCGCGGTGTCTCGTCCACACACGGCGTGCTGGGAAGCACACCCTTCTGCACACTTACCACCACACCACTCACACACGGGGTCGCTTCCACACACGGGGACGCACTCACACCTTGCACCACAAACACCGGGAAAACCACACTGGGGATTTGTGTCCCCACAAGGGTCTGCGGGGCCTCTATACCCCCCAAGCTCTCCGTGCACCCGTTCGCAGCACTCCTCCCCTCGAACTTGAAAAGCACGACTGAACCCACCTGGTCGTGACTCGCCTCAAGGGGGCATACTCCCTCCCCTCGTTCCTGGAGGAGGCTATCCCACTGCTTGCACTGGGTCTCTACCCAGTCCGCCAGCTCACCCACATTGTCCTCCACTACCTCCGTGTGTGTGTGTTCGTCTCTAACCCCGTCTTCATCGTGTAGTCTTCCCTCTATCGTTCCCATCTCCCGCGTCTCTGTACATTTATTAGTTTCTGTTGTCCCCTTGTGTCTATTAGTCTCTGCTTCTTTCTGGCGTCTTTCCCTTATCTTTATGTAGGTCAACCTTGCTTTCTCCTTAAGTCGCTCCCGTCCTTCCCTCTGTTTCACTCCTTGCTCTTTCATGATCTCCGCGTACCTCATCCTTGCTTTCCGTCTTAATTGTTCTTTTCTCTCCCTCGCAATTCCTTTCACCTCGTCTCTTATCTCCCTCGTGCACCCCGCAGTTCTTTCATTTCTTCCTTCATGTTTGTTTCCATTTTTTCGTTCATGCCTTTGATTTCGTTTTTTATGTAATCCAGTTTGTCATTTATCCTCTGCGCGAGTTCCATAATCTGCCGCATTGTCACCTGCCCTGGCAGGACCGATCCGCTATTATCGGTCACGGTTTCGCTGGGGGCCAGGGAAGGGTTTTGATGGAGGAGGGGTGGGGGGGGGTGTCATACACCGCGGCCGCCGCCGCACCTATTTCGGGCTCTGGGTTCAGTTGAGGGAGTTCGTGTTCCTGCACAACCAACATTTCCTGCACGGGGATTTCATCCTGGACCATGGATTCTACATTACTATTACACATACCCAATCCACCCAGCACCCGCTCGCCTTGAGACGCCATCTTATTTCTCGTAAAGGGTTAATTTGAATCGCTTGTAATTTGGAGGGAATCGGGGGTCGCTCCTCTCACCCCTGGACCGATTCCTGTGAATTTAGCTGGAGACAGGAGAGCCCGTTTTCCCGCTCTCCAACACCAGTGTCGCGAGGAGGGGGATGAGTTTGTATCCCACTCCTGACACCAGTATTGCGAATTCGCGCCCGCCGGCGTGCGAGCGGCCACATAACTCGAATTGCGGCACGTCGCCCACCGGACGGACAATTCCATCGTGACCCTCTCGGACTAACGCCGGGAACTAGTCACGGGTGGGCCTTTCAGCCTGACCACGATCGTGCCAATCGGCCCCCCGCATGGGATAGGGTTGTTCGCCAAATTCGACCTACCTAAGTACCCACACGGAGGGTAGACCGGGTGATCGCACCTCGCCGCAGGTCGACTCCGGACACGGGCCACTGAAGCGACCCGTTCCGTACTATCGGGATAACCGAGCGATGTTATATCGTCGACCTCGATGGTTCCGATTAATTATCGGGCGTATTAAGCCCAGTACCAACCCTTTACGTGAAGTAAGATGGAGATTCAATTAAAGAAAAGATGAAGCGAAACGGGAAAAACAGTTCAACATGAGGCACATTTATTCCGCGGCACACGGAAAGCACACATATACAATTACAACAATTATGCACCAAAAGCAATTGCAACAAAAGAAACACAACAATGCAGATCTAATAATGACTACGCGAGCACACGGCAACACTTACACAGTTTTACTTTAGACGGTGCCGACAACACATATACTCAAAAGAAAAAGAAAAAGGGCCACCCTCAACGACAAGGGGACAGACGGGCCTGTGGGCGCGAGACTGGGTGGAGCCTACCTGTCTTGTGATGAGCCGCAAAATGTGGCGGCGGTGCCCCGACTCCGCGCTCCTCCGCGGGTTTCGTTGGCACTGCTTGGAATCGGGTGGGAACGGGGCCCCCTTTCCGCACTATCTCAGCGTGGGGAGGGGGGGGTGGAAGGGGGGAATTGTTGATGCTCTGGGGAAAGAGGATAGCTGGCTTGCTTGGGTCCCGCGACGAGCGACTCCACTGCGACCTCGACCGCGTTACCGGCTTCCCCTCTCTGCAGCTCCCCGACAGACTCCGAACCCCGACAGACTGACTCTCCTCCAGACCCGTCTTGACTGCTGCTGCCACACTCCGCCACCGCCACACCTCTCCAACTCGCCCGAGCCCAAAACTCTTCTCCAACTCCCTTGACCGAAAAACTCTCTGCCGCTGCCACACTTCTCCAACTCGCCCGAGCCCAAAAATGCCTGAATTCGCCCCGCGCTCGGCGCTTTATAGTACGGCAGGAGAACCCATATGCAAATTTCCAGGTCAGGATGAGCTCGGGGGCGGAGCCACGCTCGCCCATTGGACGGAGGAAAAGTGGGCGTGAACCTCCCCTGATCCTCGAATTTGCATATATCGATTCCACTCTGACGCGCCTGGAGGCAGGGCCAAATCGCCACGCGCTTGCTGATAGGACGGATCAGAAGTGGGCGTGTATCATTCCTGATCCGACTTCTCTTCGGAAAGGCCGCACTTTGTACCTGCGGTTCAGCACGCGCCCTGTACGAGTCCAGGACAGCCTGACGCTTGGTGCCCACAAGCGGTGCAGGAATGGCGGCAGAAGGAGGAGAGGTGAAGGTGGTGGAGGGTTGAAAGTGGCGGTCCCTGGGCACGGTGACGCTTGGAATGGCGGTGATGCGATGGTTGCGGGATGGTGTGCTGTGAAGGTAAAGGTTGTGGCTGTTGGCGTTGTTGTGAAGTGGCGTTGCGGTTGGTGGTTGTTGTGTGATGGCGGTTGAGACGTGGTTGGTTCGAAATAATGATAGAACAGAAAAACGGCTATCTTAAAGGGTCGCTGCCCGAATGAATCACATTTATTCCCTCTAAACAACGGGTTTGGGGCTAACCACACATGTACTTACAGAAATATCTCACCTCCGGGACCTGAATGGTGGTTTGCGAATTTCCTCAACCACAACAATATGTCTGATGAGAAGGCTGTGTGCTAAACATCGAGCTACAGTAAGAGAGAGAGAGAGAGAGAAAGAGAGAGAGAGAGAGAGAAAGAGAGAGAAAGAGAGAGAAAGAGAGAGAAAGAGAGAGAAAGAGAGAGAAAGAGAGAGAAAGAGAGAGAAAGAGAGAGAAACAGAGAGAAAGAGAGAGAAAGAGAGAGAAAGAGAGAGAAAGAGAGAGAAAGAGAGAGAAAAGAGAGAGAAAGAGAGAGAAAGAGAGAGAGAAAGAGAGAGAAAGAGAGAGAAAGAGAGAGAGAGAGAGAGAAAGAGAGAGAAAGAGAGAGAAAGAGAGAGAAAGAGAGAGAAAGAGAGAGAAAGAGAAAGAAAGAGAGAGAAAGAGAGAGAAAGAGAGAGAAAGAGAGAGAAAGAGAGAGAAAGAGAGAGAAAGAGAGAGAAAGAGAGAGAAAGAGAGAGAAAGAGAGAGAAAGAGAGAGAAAGAGAGAGAAAGAGAGAGAAAGAGAGAGAAAGAGAGAGAAAGAGAGAGAAAGAGAGAGAAAGAGAGAGAAAGAGAGAGAAAGAGAGAGAAAGAGAGAGAAAGAGAGAGAAAGAGAGAGAAAGAGAGAGAAAGAGAGAGAAAGAGAGAGAAAGAGAGAGAAAGAGAGAGAAAGAGAGAGAAAGAGAGAGAAAGAGAGAGAAAGAGAGAGAAAGAGAGAGAAAGAGAGAGAAAGAGAGAGAAAGAGAGAGAAAGAGAGAGAAAGAGAGAGAAAGAGAGAGAAACAGAGAGAAAAGAGAGAGAAAGAGAGAGAAAGAGAGAGAAAGAGAGAGAAAGAGAGAGAAAGAGAGAGAAAGAGAGAGAAAGAGAGAGAAAGAGAGAGAAAGAGAGAGAAAGAGAGAGAGAAAGATAGAGAGAAAGAGAGAGAAAGAGAGAGAGAGAGAGAGAGAGAGAGAGAGAGAGAGAGAGACAGCGAG
>NC_140968.1:102746582-102756582 GCF_056783735.1 Eptatretus burgeri | reverse complement strand
CCACCAAGTGTAACTGAACCACACAGCGTAACCGAACCATACAGCATAACCGAACCATACAGTATAACCGAACCATACAGTGTAACCGAACCACACAGCGTAACCGAACCACACAGCGTAACCGAACCACACAGTGTAACCGAACCATACAGTATAACCGAACCACACAGTATAACCGAACCACACAGTATAACCGAACCATACAGTGTAACCGAACCACACAGTATAACCGAACCACACAGTATAACCGAACCATACAGTGTAACCGAACCACACAGTAAAACCGAACCACACAGTATAACCGAACCACACAGTATAACCGAACCACACAGTGTAACCGAACCAAACAGCGTAACCGAACCACACAGTGTAACCGAACCATACAGCGTAACCGAACCACACAGTGTAACCGAACCACACAGTGTAACCGAACCATACAGTATAACCGAACCACACAGTATAACCGAACCACACAGTACAACCAAACCATACGGTTTAACCGAACCATACAGTATAACCGAACCATACAGCATAACCGAACCACACAGCATAACCGAACCATACAGTATAACCAAACTATACAGCATAACCGAACGAAACAGCATAACCGAAGCACACAGCGTAACAACCATACAGTATAACCAAACCATACAGTATAACAATCATACAGCGTAACCGAACCATACAGTGTAACCGAACCACACAGTAAACCGAACCATACAGTATAACCAAACCATACAGTATAACCAAACCACACAGTATAACCAAACCATACAGTATAACCAAACCATACAGTATAACCGAACCACAAAGTATAACCGAACCACACAGTATAACCGAACCACACAGCATAACCGACCACACAGCATAACCGAACCACACAGCGTAACCGTACCATACAGTGTAACCGAACCATACAGCGTAAGCGAACCACACAGCGGAACCGAACCACACAGCGGAACCGAACCACACAGCGTAACCGAACCACACAGCCTAACCGAACCATGTAGTGTAACCGAACCATACAGGGTAACCGAATAATACAGCGGAACCGAACCACACAGCATGACCAAACCACACAGCATTACCGAACCACACATCATAACCGAACAATACAGCGTAACCGAACCATACAGCGTAACCGAACCATACAGCGTAACCGAACCAGTGTAACCGAAACATACAGTGTATCCGAAACATAAAGCATAACCGAAACACAGCGCAACCGAACCATACAGTGTAACTGAACCACATAGCATAACCGAAACACACAGCATAACCGAACCACACAGCATAACCGAACCACACAGCATAACCGTACCACAGTGTAACCAAACCACACAGCATAACCGAACCACACAGTATAACCGAACCATGGAATGTAACCGAGCTATACAGCATAACCGAACCATGCAGTGTAACCGAACCATAGAGCTTAACCGAACCATGTAGTGTAACCGAGCCATACAGCATAACCGAACCATGTAGTTTAACCGAGCCATACAGCGTACCCGAACCACACAGCATAACTGAACCATGTAGTGTAACCAAGCCACACAGCATAACCGAACCATGTCGTGTAACCGAACCATACAGCGTAACCGAACCACACAGCATAACCGAACCATGTAGTGTAACCGAGCCATACAGCATAACCGAACCATGTAGTGTAACCGAACCATGCAGTGTAACCGAACCACACAGCATAACCGAACTATGTGGTGTAACCGAACCATGTAGTGTAACCGAACCATACAGTGTAACCGAATAATACAGCATTACCAAACCACACAGCATTACTTAACCACACAGCGTAACCAAACCATACAGTGTAACCGAATAATACAGCATTACCAAACCACACAGCATTACTTAACCACACAGCGTCACCAAACCATACAGTGTAACCGAATAATACAGCATTACCAAACCACACAGCATTACTTAACCACACAGCGTAACCAAACCATACAGTGTAACCGAATAATACAGCGTAACCGAACCATACAATGTCACCAAACCATACAGTGTAACCGAATAATACAGCGTAACCGAACCATACAATGTCACCAAACCACACAGTGTAACCGAACCACACAACGTAATCCTTAGTTAACTTCTCTGGGTATGTTTGGTGGTTTGCCCCTCGTATAACTGCTTCGGTAACAAAGACGGTCTACAAAGTGTATGTATATCGCACATTGATGATAATAAGGATGACGATGATGACGATGACGATGACGATGACGATGACGATGACGATGACGATGACGATGACGATGATGATAAAGAATCCGAAGTTTTATTAAAGACTTTGTTCTGCCTCGGCGATGTGTCTTACTTGCAGCACACACCCTACATCCCGGAGTGTCATGCATAAAGCATGGCTGTCTAAAAGTTCCAGCCAATGAAACAGCATCCCAAGAAGGTTGTACCTTATTCAGCCCTATTCAAGGCCAGACACATCATAGGTCTTGTGTTTGTTCCATCTGCCAAGATGCAGCATTTTTTGGACGCGCACCAGTGCTTCATCAGGCAGCACAGCTGTTGCAGATTGTCCAAGCAGAGCAGATGAGGCTGAAAGTGGAGATAATTCAGTGTCCGCTTCACCATCTCAGCACATCGCAATTCACCGGTTGTTCACTTGATATATATATATATATATATATATATATATATATATATATATATATATATATATTATACAATTGTGGTGGCTTGTTATCTGCTTAGACTGTCAATGACTTCACTTAGTGGGAATAGAATTGAATAAAAGGTGCATTTATTAAAATTCTAAATTATCTTGCCTAAAAATTTGCATTATTATTAAAATTAAGTCTTAAATATTCAAATGCACATCGATTAAATATTGTCTTTTTAATGTTTTTTTTTTTTTTTAAATCGACTCTTCGAGCAAAGCCAACCTTGACATCATTCTGTCGCTATTTCATGACAATGATTTGTATTCACAATTGACAGCTGATTGAGAGTGGGAAGCAAATATATTGACAACAAAGTGGTGGTATATAAGCAGACATGAAATGTAATTTTCGTGTTTCCAGATGTTAAAAAGGATTAACAAAGAAATAATGAAATATATATATATATATATATATATATATATATATATATATATATATATATATATATATATATATATATATATATATATATATATATATATATATATATATATATATATATATATATATATATATATATATATATATGAGGGGAAATGGATCCCACAACCTTGGAAGATTTAGATGGGATACATTGAGGTAGGTGTATAGATGGAAGAAAGAAGAGGACGGCGATGGTGAGAGATGAACCCAAGTTGTTTACAGGTGAGTGGAGATAAAGAGGGATGGATGGTACAAAGAGAAAGAGGTGCCACTCGTGTATTAGGAAGTGGCTGAAGAGGGAGAGGTCTTCTTCAGTAAGAGACCAGTAAACCATATGCCTCCAACAACCTGCCATGAAATGCCAGCGCTGCTCAGGACTTTCGGCTCGACCATGTTCATGTCCTGTAGTGAAAGCTAAAAAGCAGGAGTGCTGGCCCACAGTGATGAGTCACACTCCATTCCACTTCCTGCAATTCCATTGGGCATTATGAGCTGTGAAGGAGTGTGGAGATGTGGTATGGCTATACAGGGTGTTGTATACCTTGTTCACACTGCGGAGTATTCCATTCCAAGGAATGTAACAATTGTAAGGTGTTCCGAGCCATGAGCAGAGTGGAGGATTTCAACTTACTATTGAGGCTTTGGGTGACATGTTTGCATAATCATTTGTACGCACGACAAAAATACACGTCCTTTAAAATGCCGATATAATGGATGAAGACATACTTGTCGTGTACTTCTCTGTTTACCAATTGCTTAAATCACAGAAGAAAATGCTTTCAAGGGAGGTAGAAAATGTTTGAAACAGCAATGTACAGTATACCACTGAAAAGGTACCTGCAGCTTATGCACCCTGGTTACAGTGGGAGGAATGTAGCTTACAGTAGGAGGAGGATCGCATGCAGTGGAAGGAATGTCACATACAGTCCACAAAGAGTGTGTATGCAAGCGTGCATGTGTGTGTGTAAATATATGTGTGTGTGTAAATATATGTGTGTGTGTAAATATATGTGTGTGTGTAAATATATGTGTGTGTGTAAATATATGTGTGTGTAAATATATGTGTGTGTGTAAATATATATATATATATATATATATATATATATATATATATATATATATATATATATATATATATATATGTTGTTGACCCGGGGTCGGGGCGAGAAGACCACGGGGGGGGGGGGGGGAAGCCACCTCGGGTTCCCACCAGATTCTTCAAAATCGCAGGCTGTCGCACACTGATTACTCCGTGTCGCTGCAGGTTGTTAATCGACCGTGAATGCCAATAACTCAACTACGTGACTTAGGGTCCTCCATATACTGGATACTGGTTACCGAATGGTCACGTAATCTAATTACTGGGGGACACACCCTCGGTACGCCTTGTTTAAACCGGATCACCTTACCGGATCAGATGCAGCCGAGTGTAACTGCCAAGGATGTACCGATGACAAAACAGATTGTTGGGGGATAACGGCTCAGCGAGGATACGGACCATGCTGGACCAATGAAGGAAAAGACGAAAACGAGCTGGGGACATTTCTACACAAGCATTTATTTACACTCAAGTGAGGAAAGGAATATGGCACAGTGAATGGGTTTATTATTATGTACAGCAGGGACAGCAAGGAATCCGTGGAGTGAGACAAAAGGCAAGCAATTTACAACAGCAGACACAGAGCAGACTTATCCCGTCATATCTTCTACAATCTTAACTTATGGTAAGACAGGCGCCATCACATGCAGGCACACACAAACCTGATGAAGATTAGATAGCCAGAAGGAAGAAGAGCAGATGAGGACCAACGGCCTCACAATACATGGCCGACCGTGCAACTCAGTACGCTTTGGGGGACGCTCCGCTTGAGCGATCCCACCTTAAGTGTCGGCACGTCAGCTCCTGCTTAAACACTTTGCCGGAGTTCGTGGAAATGTGTGCTCCACACTGGTCCCAGAAAACCGTCTGTCACACACCAATCTCGAGTGTAGATGCAACGACAGCAGATGAGGAGCAGTGAAGAGAGGGTGGAGCAGAGAGCTGAAGGAGAGGATGAGGCAAACAGGCAGAGACAAATGCGAAGCAGGCAGGCGAAGAAGTGGGCGAGGCAGGCAGGTGGAGAAGAGCAGAGAGAGGGGGTGGACGGCTTCGCGATCCGCCTTTTATAAGCCCCGGGCGAAGGATGGGGTGACGACTCAAAACGACACGCCGTGACCCGAATTGCACTTCCTTATTGGGTCACGGCAATCATAGCCCCACCCTGCCAGGCTCCTGGGGCTGGAAGCGGTCTCGTGCACCATCCGGCGCAACACGGCCTGGAGCCTTGCACCGCACCCCCCCCCTTACCCACGACCCTTGTTCCTCGCCACCCGTCCTGCCATGTTCTGGTGACTGGACGAGGGTCGCGTCGGTCCTACGTGCCCATTTGGGGCATCCCCAGCGAGATGTGGTTGGTGCTGTTAACGTGCTTGGCTTGTCCCCGCGTCATACGGTCCGAATGGCCTGGGCCGTGCAGCACGCCTCTGTTTGGTGGTGAATTGTATTGATGCGGAGGTGCGAGCAGGCACGAGATGATTTTTCCCATGTGCGGGAGATGTTAGTGGTCGAGGTGGTGAGTTTTTGGTGGGCGAAAGTTGAGCAAGGTGATACGCCGTTGTAAATTGGCACACAGATTTGAATGAAATGGCATGCCATGTGCGCTGGGCAGATTCTTTGTTCATGTTGTGAGTGTTTCACAGGTGGCTGCTTGGGTGCTGTGCTTGACTTGATTTGCACCATGGATAAAAGGAAAAGGTTGGACGGAAATCAGGATTTAAGATAGAGATATAGTCATTAGACCCACGCAACGCACTTCGTCCCGTTAACCCACTAGACATGAGGGGAAGATCTGACTGCACGAAGACTCATGAAATAACTGCCTGGGGATCACTGTATGTTGGGTGCCATTGCCTTTGAATTATGTGGTATATGGCACAGTGATATCGCTATATATATATATATATATATATATATATATATATATATATATATATATATATATATATATATATATATATATATATATATATATATATACATACACACCGTTTTCATTTTCAGAGTTTGGAGGTGTTATCGTGGTATTTGTTTCAGGGGATTTCTGGATCCGCAGCTCCATTATGCCATTGACAGTGAAACAGAAGACAAAGTGGTGGCTCTGTTGTATAACACTAAACCATATGTGGACACCCGCCAGAGGTTCTGCTGGGAATATGACTTCAGAACACGTGATGGACCCACAAATTGTGCCATTCAACATATTGTGAATCATTTTGAGCACACGAGTACAGTGCCCAACCAGAGCAAGGGCAACATGGCAGGCCATATATACGTGTGTGTGTGTGTGTGTGTGTGTGTGTGTGTGTGTGTGTGTGTGTGTGTGTGTGTGTGTGTGTGTGTGTGTGTGTGTATATATATATATAAATATATAATGCATGTACAGTATGTATGTGTAGAATTGAAAAGGGTTGGCCAATATTTCAAATTTTAAATGCATGTTTGGGGTACCTGTGAGCAGGTCATGGGCACAAGTACATTGGACGCTTACCCCATGCAGGTGTGGGAGGGACAAAACATTCAAGTCTTTTGTACTTGATGCTGATATTATAATGGATGGTGGGGGGGGGGGGGGCAGTGCAACCATAATTTTTTATGAAGGGGAGGTGGCACTGTGCACATGACATCGTGCAAGATATTTCACCGATACCACAATTTACTTCCAGAAGGAATGGGTGTTAACTTATTTTAAATATTCCTCAAATCCAATATAATGGCTATTTATTCGTACTGTCCGAATGATTATTTTTTTCAGTGTGAGTAGGTTTTCGTGGGAGCATCAAATGCACCCCTCCCTCTCCCCCTGTGGAAACACATCACATCAATTAATTGGTGGCATCGAGTAACCTGCACTTTCACACCTGTCCAACGTGGGGATCCACAACTTCCCAGGAGACATATCTGCACTTGCCTCATAATCCCCCAAACACGATTAAGGCTGACACTTTGCGTGTACCTGTTTGTGCGGACCTTCAAAGGTAGGTGGAGAGGCCTCATTAAGAGAGTTAATTGAAATTTGTTTTTTGTTATACAGGTGACTGTTCTGCATAAGCTTTGTTAACTTCATGATCAATTTAATGAGGAATGGTTGTTACCCCACACACGCGAAGCAAAAAGCAAGGTGATAAGCAATTGATTCACGTCCGTCCGGCCGTCCGTCTGATCAGTTTATGATCGAGGAACAACTTATTTAAATCGAATGTTATATTTTGAACACAAATCGGAACATGAATTGGAAGACAAGTTTGCCGTTTTACCATACGTTGGCTTTGAAGTCATCCTGATCACGCATGCACAGAGAGAAGTGAGAATATTTTAAATTTTTCTGCTTGCTTGGCAGTCAAACAAAATTGAAAAGAAATCCAAACAGGAACCTTACTGTTTTGAAGGATTTTACAAAGGACCCAAACAACAGGCACGAAGAACTAATGTAACATGTTGGATGGGGTGATGCAACAGACACTGGGTAAAATGGCGGTAAAACTTGGAATAAATTTATTTATCTGCCTTGAAACCTCTTTAAACCTTTATTTTAATCAAATTATATAATTGAGCACTGTAGAACACAAATCGCCTTCATCATACTTTCAAGAGCCATGCTGTATATCGATTTATATAGCATGAGAGGGCATGGCATGTGAGAGGATGAAGAAGAGGCTGCTGATATGGCTACGTCGTGCTGATTGACGCTGCGTTACCTGGTGATCAACCATACCTCCATCTCCGAAACTGCGACTCAACGTCGTCTTATAGCAGTGTCTCAGGTGGTGGTGTGCAAGACTGCTGCAGCTGCGCTAAACTTTCAGATTTTTTAACGATCTTTAATGTCATCATTTTATTGAAATTGAAGTACGAGGGCCAGTCAATAAGTAATGTTAAAATATTTTTTCACAAATTGTTTATTGCATGTACGTGTGTAACAACTGTTATTTTTTCAACAAAATTTCCATTGCGTTCAATGCATTTTTTTCCAGCACTTTACCAAGGCCTGGATTCCTCGAGAAAAAAATATTTTGGCTGTTTGTGTCGGCATTCGTGTACCGCCTCTTGAACCTCTTCATCAGATCGGAAAGTGGTTCCACTAAGCGCCTCTTCAAGTGATCCAAATATGTGGTAATCCGAAGGGGCGAGGTCTGGCGAGTAGGGTGGATGAGGAAGACACTCAAAATGCATGTCCTCAATTGTTACAGCTCTAGCGTGGGCAGTATGGGACCGAGCATTGTCATGCTGCAGCAAAACACCGGGAGTGAGTAGTCCATGACGTTTTGATCTGATAACTGGTTTCAGATGATTTTTAAGGAGGTGGCAATGTGTTGCACTGGTGACTGTGGTCCCTCTGGGCATGTAATGCTCTACAAGTGGGACTCCGCTATCCCTGAAGTGTGTAAGCATCACTTTTCCAGCAGACGGCTGAGTGCGGAATTTTTTGGGCTTCGTTGAAGTTGAATGGCACCACTCTTTGCTTGCCCTCTTCGTTTCGAGCTGAAGATAGTGGACCCAGCTTTCATCTCCAGTCACTACCCACTGTAAGAAAGCATTGCCTTCTGTTTTGTAATGTCGCAGAAGTTCTTCACATGTGCCCACTCACCATTCTCTAAGCACGCGCTCAACTCCTGCAACCATTTCTGGTGTGTCAGCTGTGTGAGGCCGGCCTGAGTGAGCAGCGTCTGCCACACTGGACACTCCACTTTTAAACTTTCTGCCCCAGTCATACCCCTGCTGCAGTGATAAATGTGCTTCACAATATTGAATCTTCATTCTGCGATGGATTTCACTGAGATTCACACCCTCACTTACCAAGAAACGGATGACAGAACGTTGCTCCCCCCTGGTGCATGCTTCTAAGGGAGCCGCCATCTTGGAACTGCTCCACTGACGTCATATGCTCAAAGTTGCCAGATCTAAAACAGGCAAAACATGACTCTTACCCACAGATATAACACGTGTTGTCTACAACTACAGACATTACATTCTCGAATTTATATCGCCATTTTAAGGTTACTTATTGACTGACCCTCATATATACCTGAACACTGCACAGGGTGTCATGTTCTATGAACTCTCTAGTTTGCTGAATGATTAAACAAAACCACTCAGCAGGCATTGTTAGGCTGTACTGTTCATCACGACCACCAGCTGTGTGTTAAACTCAACAGGATTTTCCACTCCTCTTATGTCCCGGAACTCCTCAAACCTTCGCTTCCCGTTGTCTTCTTGGTGACTCCCATCCTCGCAGCTTCATGGCCTCACTCATATCTATACCGACAGCACGTACATGAGATTATAATTTAATGAAACACTCGAACAAGAGGAACGAAAGTATGCATTCATGCTGGGCAATTGAAACAAAGCTCTCTGACATAAGAAACAAGTTAATGAAATGAAAGGAAGTTGCTTTGTAAATAATCATATTGGACCAAGAAACATGCAATTTATTTGTGTAATCGAGAAAGTATGAAGTGCCGTGCCATCGCATATGTAGGCCAAGCCGAACGAATTCATCAGAGCCGTGCACACCAGGCCTGTTCCCCAGGATGGCATCATATGTGTGGCAATACCTGCATGTTTTTGGTGCTACCACTCATGTTGTCATCTCTCACTTTGTTTGACACAACCTTGAGCTTTTTCTGAGCCCAACAACATCCAAATACATTTTATGATCACGTGGAGTGTGAACATGTGATCACTGCAAGAACATCCCGGCTTGAAACCACACTGCTCTGCAAGATTCCAACTCAGTGAGGCAAGGAAGCAGCACTTTGGAAGATTACAATTTCTG
>NC_140968.1:102699082-102739082 GCF_056783735.1 Eptatretus burgeri | reverse complement strand
GCATGAAAAGTCAGCATCGTGGGTGCTTCGTCGGGCAGCTCTTCCCAGTGGTATACCCATCTGGTGCCGGGGACAGGGTGGGCCTGGGGACAAGGGGAGCAGGAGGCGAGGCGCTTGCTTCGTTCCCATTGACAGTCTTTAGATTACTTCATTAACTCCTGATTGAGCTATTAATTTCACACAGGCCTTTTCCCAGCCGTACCACAAAAGTGGGGTTGGGTGGACCTGGTGGGGGTACAGGCGTCGTTTATTGGAGTTGTGGCGGTCATCTTTTATACCATGACAGGAAACTTTTTGAGCAGCATGAATGTGGTGAGAATATCCCTGAAAAACACAAGTTTCTGCACCTGGCTCATTAGTCGAGTGGTTAACGACTTCCATTTTTTCTCTTCTCTGCCAAATGTGGGTTCAATTCCGCTGGCTATTCACTCTTGCCCAACCGCACTCAGAAAATGTGGCAAGTGTACTAAAGAAAGACCCCTCAACATAAGTTGAGGGAGGTCTTCATCCCACAGTGGATGGGAATGGACTGGTTTACAGGTTTTTACAAGTTACATGCAGACAAGACTGCAAAACATTCATTTATGTCAAGCGGTGGCTTCTTGATTAAATCCAATGCATTCACAAAATGGACAAAACTCCAAAGTATTCTCCTTGCTCATATTCAAACTGCAATATTTTATCACTTTTAAAAGGATACCCAGTGGGAGCTTACCTGTCCTTGAGCTGTCTAATCTTGGTTAGACAACTGAGCTGACCACGAACCTTCACCTTGGTGCTTTTCAGGTATGGTGTTGCATTCATGGCTATGTCATCCTTCGGAAGGAAAGTTATATCAAGTGTCTCATCTGATAACACTGGCTGGTGAACCTTAAGGATAGTACAATACCTTTTGGAAACAATAGACCATTGTGAAATTAAAAATTCCTGCCCTGATCTATGGGGGTGGTGATGCTGGAGGTTCGGGGGAGGGGGGGGGTCTGCATCAATAGCTTAGCCATGCCAGCAAAAAGGAAGCAAACCAACAGCCAGGTGCTGCATATGCATGGATGAATTAATCAATACTGTCCAAGCTAAACATTTGAAAATTATGGGATAAAGAAGTTGCACAGATGAGGATAATTAGTGTCCATAGGTATAGCAGCAGTTTGTGCTTATCAAGATCTCATTTCCAAAAACATCCCATCAGTGGCTTCTCTCGGTGGATACACAGCCTAGCAAAGGTAAACCATGAATGATTTGTGTAGGAAGACCTCTTTGTATGAGGTTATTCCTGTTGTTGATATTTTTTCCTTTACTGTTGAATCGACAGATTAGCAAGAGACAGAGGCAAAGGGTGCACCGAGGGATGCGAGAGTCGGTCGCAACCTTGTCCCTGGGGTTCAAGCCCCAGGCCCATAGGCAGCCGCTGCGTTTGGTTAGTCATCATGCATTGCCCTGTTAATGAGGCTTTGTGACAGCACCATCTGACTCCAATATCCCAACATCCCCAGGCCACTGCCCTACGGGATGTGGTGCCCAGGTGCGTAGCTGTACTTGCCTGCTCGCCGCCGGCCACCCATATGCGTGTTCCTGAGACTGCATCACCTAAAAGAGCCAGTTTATGCTTCCGCCGCAATCTCTTTACTGTTCCTGCTGTCCCCTCATGAAAAAAATGCCCGAGTGAAGCTGTTTCACATGATGGCTGAGGACTTATGGTGTTTTAACTTTAAGTGCTGTTTGTGCGTTCAGTTTATAGAACTCCCATTTTATGGGCCATTCATCCGCAATCAAATGCACCGCACTGCTCACGGTGGTAGTCTGTTTGTTCTGGAAGCCGAAACCCCTGGCCAGGTAGACTTAGCATACGATTCGCACACCTTGCCCTGACTCCAAGAAACCTTACAGAAAAAGGAAAACATTGTACCTGTATGGAACAAACATTTCTCAAATTCCAGAATCATCAGAATGAAGAGTCCGAGAAGATGTTGCACCAGAAAGACGAGCACAATGGATGTACAACGTAATATTTACTTACAGATTGTCGTGTGTAGTTTATTATGACATCATGTACTATGATTGGGACAGGGAGGATACGTTTTTTGATTTTAGATGGCCCACAGGTGGTATTCTAAATTGAAGACCATAATTAATTTATTGTGGTCTTCTCCCCACCACCTGCGCTAAATGGCACCCTGGAGGTGGTTTTGACATTTGAACGAGGATTTGCATGTCTGCTTACCAAAGACTCTTCCGAACTACCTATTGCTTGTCCTGTTGATTCCATCCATCATTCTACCTGCCCACCGACACAGATAAACATTAGCTTTCAGCAACAAGACTAGTTCTTGTGTCATTCTATCTGTTGCTTGAGTCAGTCCATCTGATTTAGAATCGTAAGGTGGTTCAAAGGAGGACTGAGTATGCAGATTTAGGAGAGACTACTTCAGTTCTTTCACTTCCCCAGCTTGCCAATCACATTAGTAATTGTGATTGTCGTTGGATATTCATTATTCTTATGTGTGACATTGTTTCTCTTGTTGTTAAACGACAACAAAACGTTTGTTTATAATCAAGGTCGTGTTAGTTGTTCACTTCCTTGGTGCAATGAGGCTCGAAATGAAGGCATTTGTGAAGGTAGAGGGATGAGTATCTGCTCGATCTGTTTGGTCGTTTGGAAACTACCGACTCGAAGTGCGTGAGATACATACATTAGTCATGAGTGGCTGGTGGGATTAACAAATTTAATCAAGTTACACCAAGGTCCCAATTGTTTATTAACCTCCGCCATCTTCGAAGATGGATGGAGGTTACTGTTTTCACCTCTTTCTGTTTGTTTGTTTGTTTGTTTGTTTGTGAACAGTATTACTGAAAAACTTCTCGACGGATTTCGACGAAACTTGGTGGGGGGGTTAGGTATGGTCCAAGGATGATGCCATTAAATTTTGGACTTGGTCCCCCCCCCCAAAAAAAATTGTTATAGAAAAAAAATTTTTTTTTTTTGCATTTCTACATGTTTTAAGTGATTTCCAACCCCCCCAAAAATGGTTAACCCCCCAAAAAAAGAAAAAAAAAATTTTTGGCATTACATGTTTTGTGATTTCCAACCCCCCCCCAAAAAAAAATTGTTAGAGAAAACATTTTTTTTTTTGCATTTCTATGTTTTAAGTGATTTCCAACCCCCCCAAAAGAGAATTTTTTTTGCATTTCTACATGTTTTAAGTGATTTCCAACCCCCCCCAAAAAAAATTTAGAGAAAAAAATTTTTTTTTTTGCATTTCTACATGTTTTAAGTGATTTCCAACCCCCCCAAAAAAATTGTTGGAGAAAAAAAAAATTTTTGCAACTTTTTTTTCAACAAAATTTCGATTTCCTTTTTTTTGCATTTCTACATGTTTTAAGTGATTTCCAACCCCCCCCCGCCCCCCCCCAAAAATGTTGGAGAAAAGAACTATAACTCTGTCAGCACTGTTGACATCATATTTAATGAATAAGATATAAGGTTCACTTGAGTGACCCAGCAGTATTGGCGGCGGAGGTTTTGCACTCCCCCGAGTGCTCCCCCTCTAGCTTTAATACTGTGGTATATTTTTTCTCATACGGAGTGGTTCAAAGATCATTTTTATTGGGGTACTGCAATGTAAGACCCGTCCCTTCGCTAACGAGAATGTAAGACCCGTCTCTTCACTAACGGGAATACCAATCTTTACGTAATTGCGAAAAAAAAACAACGGTTGTTGTTAATGGGGGGGGGGGGGGATAAAACTCGGCGATGTAGAGATACTAGCCTACCTTTACACTCAGGAAGTGAGGAGTGGGAGAGTGTTAATGGGATATTCATCACAGTGTTTTTAGATGCTGAATTCTGAATAATATACAACAACACACGAAGAGGAGATTAAAATAAATAAATAATTCTCACCTTCCAACTCCTCCTCTCTTTTGATCAAACTGTCTGGGTACGTATTCGGCACAGGCCGTACCAAGAAACAAACTCTCCTCATGTGTGTATGTTCAGCACGTTATATGCTGTGTGTACATATATGTGCGTATATGTGTTCATGCGTGTATTGCTCTGCTGTGCTGTGTCGGCAGTCCCGTTATTGCCTGATTTGTGGTATCACCTGAAGGACAATTGCTGATTCATGGACGCATGCAGGCACGCTGAGACCGAGCTCCTTTTATACAATAGACACCAACAAATACCACCTGTCACTTCGCTGATGGGAACACTGAGGGGGGGGGGGGAGGGGGAAAGAGAGGAGGGTGGGGGAGAGAGGAGGGAGGGAGAGTGAGGAGAGGTGGAGAACGGGAAGGCAGCGAGAAGTGAGAGGAAGGGAAGGCAGATGTGCGGTGGAACGTTAATTATGATTCATACTGTTTCATCAAAATGATTCTGCATAGAATAACAGTGAAAATGGGAACAAAATAATGTCTGAAATCCATTTTCTGCCGGTCATACAATAAATATCGTCCAGACACAAACACCGCCTGGACACATCTGGAGACAAACTCCCATCTGAACACGTCCGGAGACAAACCCGCCTGGACGTAACCACCGTCCAGACACATATGGAGATAACTACTGTCCAGACACGTCCAGAGACAGAGAGACATAGAGATACAGATACAGATACAGATACAGATACAGATACAGATACAGATACAGATACAGATACAGATACAGATACAGATACAGATACAGATACAGATACAGATACAGATACAGAGAGAGAGAGAGAGAGAGAGAGAGAGAGAGAGAGAGAGAGAGAGAGAGAGAGAGAGAGAGAGAGAGAGAGGTGTGGGAAGAGGGTGCTGCACTGTATTGGGAGGGGGTCGAGCAAGGATGGGACAGAGAGAGAGGGGGGTCGTGGGTCAAGGAGTTAGCAGAGAGAATGTTATGCTTTATGAACACACACACACATTAGCGCTTGGCCAATATCGGCAATTCGTCAGGAATTGGCAGAGTGGAGTCGGTGGGATTACCGACTACAGTATGTACTGTATGCAACGCAAAAGCCTTGAGTAGCTTTCACCAAAAAACATTACATTTATATAGACGTTTCAGGGAGATGTTCACAAACATTAATCTTTAGAACAGCTGCGTATGACGAGTGGAAAAAAAAATTGCCTCGGTAATTTAGAAATCACGTTAATACGGCAAATAGCTTGAAAATCGGGAATTAACAAATATATTTTGCTTTGAAACTCACAAAGAGAAAACATAACTTTTCTAAAGCAAATCCAATAACCAAATGCTTCATAAACAGGCGCAAGGACAAAGAAAAACTTGATAAAACCTCTATAAGATACGGGAAGAAACTCGCCACCACGGCACATGCAAAAGGCATGGCATGCCCACACACCCGCGGAGAGTCCATGTAGATCTAAATCTACCCATATGTAGCACGTCCGTGAGTGTTGTATATGTACAGTGGGGAGAACAAGTATTTGATAGACTGCCGATTTTGCAGGTTTTCACACATTTCAAAGCACGTAGAGGTCTGTAATTTTTATCATAGGTACACTTCAACTGTGAAAGATGGAATCTAAAACAAAAATCCTGAAAATCACATTGTATGATTTTTAAATAATTAATTTGCATTTTATTGCATAAAATAAGTATTTGATCACCTACCAACCAGTAAGAATTCCGGCTTTCACAGACCTGTTAGTTTTGTCTTAAAGAAGCCCTCCCATTCTGCACTCATTACCTGTATTAACTGCACCTGTTTGAACTCGTTATCTGCATAAAAGACAGCTGTCCACACTCAATCACTCAGACTCCAATCTCTCCACAATGGGCAAGACCAGAGAGCTGTCTAAGAACATCAGGGACAAAATTGTAGACTTGCACAAGGCTGGGATAGGCTACAGGACAATAGGCAAGCAGCTTGGTGAGAAGGCAACAAATGATGGCGCAATTATTAGAAAATGGAAGACGTTCAAGATAACAGTCAATCTCCCTCGGTCTGGGGCTCCATGCAAGATCTCACCTCCTGGAGCCTCAATGATCATGAGAAAGTTGAGGGATCAGCCCAGAACTACACGGCAGGACCTGGTCAATGACCTGAAGAGAGCTGGGACCACAGTATCAAAGAAAACCATAAGTAACACACTACGCCGTGATGGATTAAAATCCTGCAGCGCACGCAAGGTCCCTCTGCTCAAGCCAGTGCATGTCCAAGCCCGTCTGAAGTTTGCCAATGACCATCTGGATGATCCAGAGGAATGGGAAAAGGTCATGTGGTCTGACGAGACCAAAATCGAGCTTTTTGGTTAAAACTCCACTCGACGTGTTTGGAGGAAGAAGAAGGATGAGTACAACCCCAAGAACACCATCCCAACCGTGAAGCATGGAGGTGGAAACATCATTCTTTGGGGATGCTTTTCTGCAAAGGGGACAGGATGGCTGCACCGTATTGAGGGGAGGATGGATGGGGCCATGTATCGCGAGATCTTGGCCAACAACCTCCTTCCCTCAACATGAGCATTGGAGATGGGGCGTGGCTGGGTCTTCCAGCATGACAATGACCCGAAACACACAGCCAGGGCAACTCAGGAGTAGCTCCGTAAGAAGCATCTCAAGGTCCTGGAGTGGCCTAGCCAGTCTCCAGACCTGAACCCAAGAGAAAATCTTTGGAGGGAGCTGAAAGTCTGTGTTGCCCAGCGACAGCCCTGAAACCTGAAGGATCTTAAGAAGATCTGTATGGAGGAGTGGGCCAAAATGCCTTCTGCAGTCTGTGCAAACCTGGTTAAGAACTATAGGAAAAGTCTGATCTCTGTAATTGCAAACAAAGGTTTCTGTACCAAATATTAAGTTCTGTTTTTCTGATGTATCAAAGACTTATTTCATGCAATAAAATGCAAATTAATTATTTAAAAATCATACAATGTGATTTTCAGGATTTTTGTTTTAGATTCCATCTTTCACAGTTGAAGTGTTCCTATAATAAAAATTACAGACCTCAACGTGCTTTGTAAGTGGGAAAGCCTGCAAAATCGGCAGTGTATCAAATACTTGTTCTACCCACTGTACCTCTACCTTGTAGTAACTGTTGACTCCACATCTCGATTGGGACACGAACTGTACAGCTCAGTTAGTGGCATAAGCACTCGGAAAGGAACGCCTGGCTTGGGAAGTGATTAGCAATTACCGCCGATAAAACTATGCACCTGGGGATTCCACCGTAACGGACGTAACATTCAGACAGAACTTATTGGCAGTTCTCAAAAATATTTCATGAAGAACAAGGTTATCGTACCAAATGTTTTAGTTTATTTTGTGCAGTGAACACAAAGGTGCCAGGAAATGGTAATTATATGAGATTAAGAATTTTTGCCTGAGTACTACGGTATGATGAATCTTCGTAACGGACGTAACCGTCAAAATACCCGCTTTAGCGTGATGGTCGTTTTGCTCACAAATTTCTGTGAAGTGTTCTACGACAGAAGACTAAATGTGGTATAGCAGCTTGGTATAGGTACGTCATTGTATTCCCAGTATTTATTTGAGGAATTAATGATACCGAGTAGGCAGTACCATGGCAAATGTAATGTAACGGGCGTAACATCTCTGGACGTTTATTAATAAACGTCCGGAGATGCTACCATAATGTATGCAGACACTGCTTGATGAAGCTAATATTGCAAAATATCAATTATCTCAATTCATGATCTGTCATATGGTATAAAAGGTTTAATGAAAAATGTACTTTCCAAAAATAGCCACCAGGTAACTTTTCCCATGGAATTACCCACGTGGAAATGCCCAAGCAATGTCCGAATGGAACAAATGGACACTTCTCGAGCCTCAGAAGTGCTGCCGAGTTCAAATCTGGAGCGTAAATTTTGTAATTCTTCTTAGATTAAGAAATTCTCAAAGTTATCGCACGTGCGGAAATGAAAGAAAGCCAGGAAAGCTGGCGTCTCCGAGCGTTTATAATCATTGCAATGTACCCAGCGATTCGTAGCTATTGTTGCGGTTGTGGAAATTCGCAAACCACCATTCAGGTCCCGGAGGTGAGATATCTCTGCAAGTACATGTGTAGTTAGCCCAAACCCGTTGTTTAGAGGGAATAAATGTGATTCATTCGGGCTGCGACCCTTTGAGATAGCCGTTTTTCTGTTCTATCTTTATTTTGAACCAACCACGTCTCAACCGCCATCACACAACAACCACCAACCAGAACGCCGCTTCACAACAACAACGCCAACAGCCACGATCTTTACCTTCACAACTCGCTCCCGCAAACATCGCATCACCGCCATTCCGAACGGCACCATGGCCATAAACCACCACCATAAACCCTCCACCACCTTCACCTCTCTCTTTCTGTGGCCATTCTCGCACCACCTGTGAGCACCGAGCGTCGGGCTGTCCTGGGCTCGTACAAGATACGCGCCGAGCCGCGAGTGCAAAATGCGGCCTTTCCGAGGAGAATTCGGATCAGGAATGCTACTCGCCCACTTCTGATCCGTCCAATCAGCAAGTGCGGGGCGGTTTGGCCCCGCCTCCAGGCGTGTTGGTGGAGAATCGAGATATGCAAATTTGAGGATCAGGGGAGACTCACGCCCCTTTTTCTCCGTCCAATGGGCGAGCGTGGCTCCACCCCCGAGCTCGTTCTGATCCAGAAATTTGCATATGGGTTCTCCTGCCAGCCTATAAAGCGCCGAGCACAAGGCGAATCGGAGAGTAGAGTCAGTTTCGGTCGAGTCGGTTTGGGTCGAGTCGGTCTCGGCAGAGTCGGTCTCAGCAGAGTCGGTTTGGGTCGAGTCGGTCTCGGTCAAGTCGGTCTCGGCAGAGTCGGCCTCAGAAGAGCGGAGAGTGTTTTGGGCAGAGTTGGGTTGGAGCGTGGAGTGGAGTCGGAGGCGAGGGCGTACAGGTGGTTTGCTGCAGTCGGCTGAGGAGAATTGGGGAAGAGACCGCGGAGTTCGGGTCCGAGGAAAGGAAGACGGTGGTCGGCGACGAGGTCGCGGTGGAATCGCTCGTCACGGGACCCAAGCAAGCCAGCTATCCTCTTTCCCCAGAGCATCAACAATTCCCCCCCCCTTTTTCCCCCGCGCTGAGATAGTGCGAAAAGGGGGCCCCGTTCCCACCCCACTCCAAGCAGTGCCAACGAAACCCGCGAAGGAGCACGAAGTCGGGGCACCGCCGCGCTGCCACATTTGCGGCTCATCACAAAGACACGGGTAGGATCCACCCGGTCTCGCGGACCGCTCTTTCAGGTCCCATGCAAATATTGGCCCACAGGCCCCGTCTGCCCCCTTGTCTTTGAGGGTGACCCTTTTCTTTTGTTTCTGTGTAAACGTGTGTGTGTGTGTGGCGCCAGTCTGGTGAAGTAAAACTGTGTAAGTATTGCCGTGTGTACGCGTAGTCGGTTGTAGATCTGCATTGTTGTGTTTCTTTTGTTGCAATTGCTTTATGTGCATTCTGTTTAATTGTATATGTGTGCTCTCCGTGTGCCGCGGAATAAATGTGCATCATGTTGAACTGTTTTCTCGTTCGCTTCGTCTTTTCTTGAATTGAATCTCCATCTTGCTTAACGTAAAGGGTTGGTCGTGGGCTTAATACGCCCGATAATTAATCGGAACCGTCGAGGCCGACGATAACACCGCTCGGTTATCCCGATAGTACGGAACGGGTCGCTTAAGCGGCCCGTGTCTGGGGTCGACCTGCGGCGAGGTGCGATCGCCCGGTCTACCCTCCGCGTGGGTACTTAGGTAGGTCGAGTTTGGCGAACAACCCTATCCCACGCGGGTGGCCGGTTGGCACGATCGTGGTGAGGCCGAAAGGCCCACCCGTGACTAGCTCCCGGCGTTAGTCCGAGAGGGTCATGACAGAATTGTCCGTCCGGTGGGCGACGTGCCGCGATTCGAGTCACGTGGCCGTTCGCACGCCGGCGGGCTGCGAATTCGCAACACTATGATGAACAGGCATTCGATAATATGAGTGAGGAAAGTGAAAACAACAACTTTATCGTTAAGAAAGCGTTGCGGCCTGTTCCAAGCCAAGGCATGGTTGAGCAGACCAAAAAACATGGCGGCTTCAATCCCCAGTAAGGTTCCCTCGGATACGTCTTTAAGACCCCAGAGAGCGTGGTGGTCGAGGTCTGTAGGATGACTTTAGAGGTGAGGTTGAGGAAGAGAGTGAGGGCTGAACCAAGGACCAGATGGTGGAAGCTGAAGGAGGAAGACTGTTGCGTGAAATTTAGGGAGGAGGTGAGACAGGCGTTGGATGGTGGTAAAGATGGGTGGGATGATTGGGCAACGACAGCAGAAGTTGTGAGGGAAATAGCTAGGAAGGTACTTGGTGTGACATCTGGACAGAGGAAGGAAGATAAGGAGACTTGGTGGTGGAATGAGGAAGTACAGGAAAGTATTAGGAAGAAGGGGTTGGCTAAAAAGAAGTGGGATAGTCAGAGAGATGAAGAAAGTCGGCAGGAGTACAAGGAGTGGCGTCGAAAAGCAAAAAGAGAGGTGGCAAAGGCCAAGGAAAAGGCATATGATGAGCTGTATGAGAAGTTTGATACAAAAGAAGGGGAAAAGGTTTTATACCGATTGGCAAGACAGAGGGACCGAGCTGGGAAGGATGTGCTGCAGGTTCGGGTGATAAAGGACGCAAATGGGAATGTGCTGACGAGCGAGGAGAGTGTGTTGAGAAGGTGGATGGAGTACTTTGAGGAGCTGATGAATGAAGAAAATGAGAGAGAGAGAAGGTTGGAAGAGGTGGAGATAGTGAATCTGGAAGTGGGGTGGATCAGTAAGGATGAAGTGAGGACTGCTATGAAGAAGATGAAAAGTGGAAAGGCGGTTGGCCCAGATGGTATACCAGTGGAGGCATGGAAGTGCTTCGGAGAGATGGCAGTGGGGTTGTTAACCAGATTGTTTAATAAAGTCTTGGAAAGTGAGAGGATGCCGGAGGAGTGGAGATTAAGTGTACTGATTCCGATTTTCAAGAATAAGGGTGATGTGCAGAGCTGTGGAAATTACAGAGGGATAAAGTTGTTAAGCCACACCATGAAGTTGTGGGAAAGAGTAGTGGAAGCTCGGTTGAGAGGAGAGGTGACGATCTGTGAGCAGCAATATGGGTTTATGCCAGGAAAGAGCACCACTGATGCGATGTTTGCTTTGAGAATGTTGATGGAGAAGTATAGGGAAGGCCAGAAAGAGTTACATTGTGTGTTTGTGGATTTAGAGAAAGCTTATGATAGGGTGTCAAGAGAGGAGTTGTGGTATTGTATGAGGAAGTCGGGAGTGGTGGAGAAGTATGTGAGGATCGTGCAGGATATGTATGAGGACAGTGTGACAGCGGTGAGGTGTGTGGTAGGAATGACGGACCGGTTTAAGGTTAAAGTGGGATTGCACCAAGGATCGACTCTGAGCCCTTTCCTGTTTGCAATGGTGATGGACAGATTGACGGACGAGATCAGACTGGAGTCTCCATGGACCATGATGTTCGCGGATGACATCGTGATCTGTAGGGAGAGTAGGGAGCAGGCTGAATCGAGCCTTGAGAGGTGGAGGTACGCACTGGAGAGAAGGGGAATGTTAGTCAGTAGGAGTAAGACGGAGTACATGTGCGTAAATGAGAGGGAGGGTGGTGGTATGGTGCGGTTGCAAGGAGTTGAGGTGGGGAAGGTGGATTGGTTTAAATACTTGGGATCAACTGTCCAAAGTAACGGAGAGTGTGGGAGAGAAGTGAAAAAGAGAGTGCAGGCAGGATGGAGTGGGTGGAGAAGAGTTGCAGGAGTGATTTGTGACAGAAGGGTAGCTGCAAGAGTGAAGGGGAAAGTATACAAGACGGTAGTGAGACCAGCTATGTTGTATGGTTTGGAGGCGGTGGCGCTAACAAAAAGACAGGAAGCAGAGCTGGAGGTGGCAGAGTTAAAGATGCTGCGATTCTCGTTGGGAGTGACGAGGATGGATAGGATAAGAAATGAGTGTATTAGAGGGACAGCGCAGGTAGGACGGTTTGGAGACAAAGTGAGAGAGGCGAGATTGAGATGGTTTGGACATGTGCACAGGAGGGAAACGGAGTATATCGGGAGAAGGATGTTGAAGATGGAGCCGCCAGGCAGGAGGAGAAGAGGAAGGCCAAAGAAGAGGTTCATGGATGCGGTGAGGGCGGACATGCGGGTGGTTGGAGTGTCAATGGAAGATGTGGAGGATAGAGCAAAATGGAGACAGTTGGTCCGCTGTGGCGACCCCTAGCGGGAGCAAGCCGAAAGAGGAAGAAGAAGAAGAGCGTGGTGGTCGAGGATTGCCTGATGAAGGATATAATTAAATAAGGCCGTTAATTATCTTCAAAAGGGATGTTTTAATTTACCCAAGCACCCAATTTACACTCCTGCACTTCCTTGGAGTTCCCTTAGTATGCCTGCAAAGTTTCAGTCTGATAGGTTTTATGGTCTTGGAGTTATGGAGGAATCACACACACAAAAACACGCACGCACACACTGACGTATTAGTATAGATTGGTGCAGTCACGGGCATTGATGGCATTGTTTCTATGGAGACCACCATGTTGTTTAGCGATGCTGAGCACTCCGTTCCGTTGGAGGGTTTGCTTGAGCGCTTTGAATCGAGCAAGCCGCTTGCAAACACAACACACCCCTGACATATATAACCTGTAAATTGTTATAATAAAATGAACCCACATGACAAATTTACTTCACAAAAATTAATGGCTCAATTTAAAAAAAAATCTTTGAGACCAGGTGTTTGCAAGAAGGAAAAATATGACAAAACAATTAACCATAAATCGACCTCACTCTTCTCGGCATCTTATCTGGCTGTGGTCTTCTTCTTCTTCTTCTTCTTTTTCTTCTTCATTAGAATGCCAGAAATTGGTGAAAGGATGACACCGAAGCACAGCAGCTGCATCATCAATGTCACTGGTTTTCTGTGACAACTTCAACTCCCCACTGATATGAAGAGATGTCAAAGTTTCTGCTGTGCGGATTACACGACAAAACAAATATTCATACATTGGGACGAGACCATATAATGTTGTAGGCCTCACCACCATGCTGTTTTGGATTGAATAAAGTGGTCCAGTCAGGCCCACCCTGCACGAAGATATGTGTGCTTGATGGGGTTGTCATCAAGGGAACATCTCGACTATTTTACATCCTGTGATGTTCCTTCACAGGTATCAATGAAGAAGAAGAATAACCTTACTTGTGGGTCGGCCGCATGTATCGAGGCCAAAATTTATCTCCAGAGACATAAAGGATTGCTTCATGGATCGGGAGAAATTGTGGAAAGAGGAAGAGTGACAGGGATTTTTTTTCACGCACGAGTGAAGATGGACACTTGTATAAAACCTGTGAACAGTTTGTGTGTTACATATAATGTTCGTATAAAGGGGCCGTGCAATTATGACATCATTTTGGACACATCTCCACCGATACGCATCATACTTACGCCCTCCAACTAATCACACTGGCTCCCTCCAATCAATCATACTGGCTTCCTCAAACCCATCACACTGGCTCCCAACAACCCATCATACTGGATCCCTCCAACCATTCATACTGGATCCCTCCAACCAATCATATTGACTCCCACCAACCCATCATACTGAATCCCTCCAACCAATCATACTGGCTCCCACCAACCCATCATACTGGATCCCTCCAACCAATCATATTGACTCCCTCCAACCCATCATACTGGCTCCCACCAACCAATCATACTGGCTCCCACCAACTCATCATACTGGATCCCTCCAACCCATCATACTGGGTCCCACCAACCCATCATATTGGCTCCCAACAACCCATCATACTGGATCCCTCCAACCAATCATATTGACTCCCACCAGCCCATCATACTGGATCCCTCCAACCAATCATACTGGCTCCCACCAACCCATCATACTGGATCCCTCCAACCATTCATACTGGATCCCTCCAACCAATCATATTGACTCCCACCAACCCATCATACTGAATCCCTCCAACCAATCATACTGGCTCCCACCAACCCATCATACTGGATCCCTCCAACCAATCATATTGACTCCCTCCAGCCCATTATACTGAATCCCTCCAACCAATCATACTGGCTCCCACCAACCCATTATACTGGCTCCCTCCAACCAATAATATTGACTCCCTCCAGCCCATCATACTGAATCCCTCAAACTGGCTCCCTCCAGCCCATCATACTGGCTCTCTCCAACCCATCATACTGGCTCTCTCCAACCCATCCATACTGGCTCCCTCCAACCCATCATACTCGCTCCCTCCAACCAATCATATTGACTCCCCCCAGCCCATCATACTGAATCCCTCCAACCAACCATACTGAATCCCTCCAAGCCATCATACTGACTTCTTCCAACCCATCATACTGACTCCCTCCAACCAATCACACTGGCTCCCTCCAAACAATCATGCTGGCTTCCTCCAACCCATCATACTGGCTTCCTCCAACCAATCATACTGGCTTCCTCCAACCCATCATACTGGCTTCCTCCAACCCATCATACTGGCTTCCTCCAACCCATCATACTGGCTTCCTCCAACCCATCATACTGGCTTCCTCCAACCCATCATACTGGCTCCCTCCAACCAATCATACTGGCTCCCTCCAACCCATCATACTGCCTCCCAACTCATCATACTCGCTCCCTCCAACCAATCATATTGACTCCCTCCAGCCCATCATATTGGCTCCCTCCAACCCATCATACTGGCTCCCTCCAACACATCACACTGGCTCCCTTCTCTCCCTCCGTACTACCTGCTGCAGGAAGTAAACAACAGAACCAACTCTCCTTGATATCGCTGATAAAGATTCTGTGCAGGAATGAAAGCTTCGGCTAAATGGAAATAGATTGTATTTTAACACAGAAATACGAAGAGAATTAGGTTTTGTGAATTCTATTTCAATCAAAAACTTCCTGTGGATAAAAAAAAGTCTCCTCTGACTTCTTATGGAGCCTGATTGAAATCTAATAATCTCATTCGACGCCATGAGCGATCCTTGTTCGGGTTTCCAAAAAGTTAAGCAAATGAGTTAATAGGTTGTGTATAGAGAAGATAAGATAATTGATGGATTAGGTTGATGGGGTGTACATGTTGTACACATAATTAGCCAAGGATGTTATTTCTGTTTCGAAGTTTTCCTGGATAACAAACAAGGTGGAGGAGTTCGAGTTGGTGTTTCTTGCCTTTTTGACACCAGGAGTGGAGAGAACAAAAGGAGTGCTGCCATAACTAACAATGTGTTGAAAATACATAACGTAAAGCCTTGCGATTCTCTGTGATTCCTTCTGTTTGTATATCGTGCAGACAGATGTCACCAAGAATATCTCTTTCTGCACTTCAAGCTGAAGATGAAAATTTGACAATAGGCCACTTATTGGATATCCTTGCCGAGCAAGGAAATTGCACGTCTCTGACTTTCTGTAGTCTTTGTCCCTTTGTCATGCAAATCAGAAGTGAAATCATGAGGCTTCAGAGTTCATGGAGAGAAGCGCAGACAGCTTGCCACTAGTACAGAGGACTCTGCGAGGCAGGTGTGAGATTCAGCCATCTTTTAAGCTGCTGTGCACATATAATAGGCTTGAATTGGAGACATAGCTGTGTGTGCACTTTTCTGTGCAGGACAGTGGTGTCCGACGAGCTGACCATCGTCCATCGGTGCAACACCTCTTTACATAGAACTCACTCATGATGAAATTTGTTATCACAGAATGAGCAGCAAAGGAATTCTATATGATCAGTATGGATGGTCAGGATTGATTACTTTTGAGCTATCCAATCTGGAGGAGGAAGAGGAGGAGCGAGCGAGGGAGGGGAAGAGGAGGAGGAGCGAGGGAGGGGAAGAGGAGGAGGAGCGAGGGAGGGGAAGAGGAGGAGGAGCGAGGGAGGGGAAGAGGAGGAGGCGAGGGAGGGGGAAGAGGAGAGGGAGAAGGGGAGGAGGGGAGAGGAGGAGGTGAAGGGGAGGAGGTGGAGAGGAAGAAGGGGAGGAGGGGAGAGGGAGAAGGGGAGGAAGAGGGGGAGGAGGGGAGAGGGAGAAGGAGAAGGGGAGGAGTGAGAGGAGGAGGAGGAGGAGGAAAAGGAAGTCGTGTGGGTGGGAGACGTAAGGGAAGAAATAAGGATTATTTTTGGATTTGTTTTGTTTTGTTATATTTTGTGGTGAAAATAAAAGGCTGAAAGTAAGAAGGAGAAAAGACAAATAAAAACGATCATGTGCAAAAACTAGGAAATTATTAGGCCTCAAATAAACCGATGTGAAAAGTCCAACGAATACTCACAAATTGGCACAAGTTTTGAAACAAAACCGAAGTGGAAATGCTCAGTAAACACGGAGACAATAAAATACGGAAACAGTAAAAACGTGACAACAAATGACCGGGAAAACTGTGAGAAAGTCGGCAGAGAGGATGAAGACACCACTGAAGCTCAAGAACCGGAACCGGAAATGACACTTCATTCCTGCACATGTTCTGGACCCAATCAGACTCGCATATGTGCAGGAATGAATTTTCAAACAAAGGGTCCGGATCTGAACCCATGGGTATCCCCACGGTCTGCTGGAGTATATCTTGTTACCAAAAGTAAAGAAACTGTTGTTTAGGAGAAACCGAACACTTTATTGAAGTTTTTTTTTTTTTTAAAAACTACATGAATATTCATTTTCCTTCATCGACCAGTTTGCTCTTTTTTGATAAATTTTAATCAATACTTTATTACCTCCTATAAATGCTTTATCTACTGCTCTGTCCATACTTCAAATCCTGGGAGGACTGCAATCCACCTCCTGAAACCCAAGTTATGTAGATAACAATTAATCACACACACACACACACACACACACACACACACACACACACACACACACACACACACACACACACACACACACACACTCACTCACACACACACACACACACACACACACACACACACACACACACACACACACACACATTGTTATGAATCTGGAAACCATGCGCACTCAACATTCAGGTCCCAAAGTTAGTTGTGCCGGTAAGTACGTGTGTAGTCAGGACCCCGTCCTTTTGTTTCGTGGGAGGCTCGAAAACATGCGTTGTGACGTCTTTAGTTAGGTTATTATATCCAACGAGCCATCGAATAAACCATCCCATCTGCATGATCCATCCCCCATCACGGTCCACTACCCACCCGCTGTCTACAAGCACTCTGACTTGCCAGGGCAGGGTCTTGCAGCCGTTCCTTGCCGCTCCCACCAACGCTCCTTCCACAAATGTTTTAACTCTTGCACCAATGCAACATGGATACTGTTACTCTTCGAGAGCGGAGCCACGTGGAGAATATGGGGTCTCCGAACAGGGGGCACAGCTCCGCCCCGGTAGGGTGCGACCGTGGGCCAATGAGGGACGGACAACGAGATGATTCTCGCCAAGGCCCCTCCCCCTGTGGGAGGAGATATATATCTTGGAGTCTCGGAGGGTTGTGGTTGTCGTTGGCGTTGGCACTGGTGGTGTCTGAGAGCAGAACAGTGCGAGAGCTGTGTGTGTTTCACGAGGGAGGCGGATAAAGACCCCCAAGCACGCTGTGAGAAGAAGTACTGGAGTTCTGGAGTGGTCACGTCCATCACGATGGCTGTTACAGAAGAGGAGTTCTGTGGACCCTGATCATTCACCACCCAAGATCCACCATGAACCACGAGTCCCCCACGTGCGACTGGGACCAGGCCGGTGGCGGGTGCCGCAGCACGGAGTACCCCTTTCTCCGACGGCCAGGTACCCATCCGGACTCTGACCCCCAGCTCGTCTCTCTCTCTCATCAGGTAGAGAGTCCAATAAAGAATTCCGGGGTTTCTTTTCTTTTTGTGTGTGTGTGTGTTTGTCTGCGTGTGGGCCCGTCTATAAGTAGAATTGTTTAAGTGTTTCTTTCATCATTGTAAATACTGCATTGCATATTCGCGATAAGTCTCGCCTCTTCTGTCTTTTGATTTTATTGTAAATAAATTATTAGAAATGTTCCCAGCTCGTTTCCATCCTTTCTTTATTTGGTCCAGCATGGTCCAGGTCTGAGTTCAGACGGGGTTTCATCCCTAACTAGCTGAAACCCCGTCACAGACGGATTCTGTTCATTCAACCACCCTCACCAGCTCACACACACTCGAGGGACATAGACTGGACAGGGTGTGCTTGCCCCCGCCTACTCATCCCCCGCCCCTGCCCCATTTCCCCCCGCCCCTGCCCCATTCAATCTGCTTACCCCCCGCCCAAAAATGTAATTACCCCAGCCCCGCCACTTCACTCCCCGGCGCCCGTCTTTTGATTCCCCGCCCCACTTGCCCCCGGGCCCCCACCCCCTGTCCACCCCCCCACCCTCAACTCCGCCTCATTCAACCCAGCCCCCGCCCCATTTCCCCCTGTCTCCTGCTTTCAATTTGCTTACCTCCGCCCAAAATTTGCTTACCTTGCCCCCCCCCGCCTCTTTACTCCCTGCCCCCGTCTCTTCATCCCCCACCCCCGTCTCTTCACTCCTCGCCCTCATCTCAACGAAAAGTGTTTATTCTGCTTCAACGTAGAAAGTTGACTTGCCACTATGCGCGATGCACTCTTACAGGTACGAAGTTTCTTTCAGTCCAGGTCACAGTACCGAGAAAAACGTGACGCGACCGCGAGGAGGAGCACAAAATTGGTCCTTCAGTATTAATATATAGATAATCCGTTAATCCGAGCCAGCACGGCTTTGGCAGTTTCCACTCGACTGCACCCGAACTGGAGTTGGTAATCGGTAGTTGGAATTCTACCGCAGTCGGTAGAGTGACCCGGTTCGAGAAAGACGTGCCGAGGGCATGAATCCCCGGTAGCCAAGACTGCGTGGTTATTTAGGTGTATTGGGATCCAGACAACTAACCCTACGCCACGCAGTCGAGATATTGGCGTTTCACGGTCAATTAATCGACCCCCGGTTTCGGAGTTATCCGGAACAACGGCCTACAAATTCCGGGGAGTCTGGTGGGAGACGGGGTAAACTTCCCCACCTCACGGTCGTTCTTGCCACCGACCCCTGGCCCACAACAGTACACACACACACACACACACACACACACACACACACACACACACACACACACACACACACACACACACACACACACACACAAGCGTTATGTAAAGATGACAATGACTGAACGAAATTACATTTAAACAGGAAATAGAACAAGTTCGGTATCAATTAGTGCTCCCATCTTAATTTATCGGTATATTCTCACCTGTATACCTGGTGTTGGGTTAATGGTTAGGGTGGTGGGTTTTGTATCCTCAGGTCCTGAGTTCAAATCCCGCTCAGCTATTGAATTAATACCATGCTGGGTTGACTCTGCCTGTCATCCTTCCGAGGTCGGCAAAATGAGTGCCAGCATGGTGGTATACTGTGTCGGAGGGGCGACACTCCTAAAAGAGGACCTAAAAGTCCTCCGACACTGTCGGAGTCCAGGATTGTGCCCAATAGCCAAGGAGACCGCTTCGGCAGCACCAACACTCTGCACAGAGTATGGTCCCAACAGAGTATGGTCCCAATCTCCCCCTCCTCCTCCTCCTCTCCCACAGTTGACAGTGCATGTCAGAGCATAACTCTTCCATGAAGTCCAAGGAACCCTCCGTTGAACCCCAAGGACAAAGATTTTGTCTTACACAAATAATGCATGTACAAGTCCTTCCAAAGGTATTACACTGTAAAAACCCACACACATGCATTTACAAACATTTACATGAGAATGTTAAGAAGGGGTTCATTTTCACATTGAGTAGTTGTTTAAAATACCACAAACAACAAATTGTGAACCCATTCTAATAATGTACAAATAAATATTTAATCTTGGAAACACTTCACATGTACAGATGAACCTGTCCCAGAACGATGCGAAGGTGGACAGTCAATTCCATCGTGGAATCATGTTCGCTGTTGTCACCCCTTCAGGCAAGACGTCGGCGGTTTAAGGAGGTGGTGCTTGTGGAGCTCGTCGGTTGGTGTGACACAATTGTTCAGCAACGTACGCAGTTTGCACCTGCAATGGAGTGTTTGAGTGAGTGCTACCTGACTTTGTCACTGTACACAACGTCGTGTGAGTTGCAGTGAAGTTTGTGCAAGGCAGTGCGCTTGGCATGCTGTGTTGCAATCTTGTTGCTCTGGCTTAGATTCCGGTCCATTAGCTCAGCTTTAATTGCTTTATCATCGGTTGCTGAAGCCAGGGGCAATCGGTCCTGGGAAATGTGAAAGAAGTACCTGAGTTTGATGGATCTGTGCTCATGGCATGCTGGTAACGCTGCACGTTCCTGATGAACTTTGCAAGACCACCGCGAGGCCTATATGCACAGCCAGCAGCATGTGTTCCTTGTGTGAACGTTTTACAAGAAGAACTCTGGTCACTCCACCAGGCAATGATCCTGGAATAACGCCCTACACAGACAAGCGCACACATTCAAATGGAAGCCTGACTGCCTGGGATTGCTTGGTGTGCTCGTGGCTGGTAGTGTGTGAAGCCCATATCATAAACGTGTGAGAACATCAAACGTGACCAAGATATCATACGGCCTGGTTAGAGAACCGAGCCATGAACTTGCAGCAGTCATCTCATGGACTTCTCGGCATTCCACACAAAGCCACGAAACAAAATGACTCGTTGGTAGCACATTCAGCCAGTGTAGAGTGCAGTCTTACATAGTTCAACAGGGATTAATTAAATAAATAACACTACGTTGGCAATGAAGGTCTTGGCAGTGAGAGGAGCTCAAAACAATGTGGCAGAGTGAAACTAGAACAGCGCTCAATAGAGCACATGCCTCCATCAGGCTGAACAGTTTACCTTTTGTATCCCATCGATAGGTCGGATCTGAATCCGGATCTTCACCAAAATCGAATCAATTCGTCCACGTCATACACCCAACCTGTCCACCAAGTTTCATCGGAATCAGTTCATAACTTTTTGCGATATCCTGCAAACAGACAAACAGACAAGCAGGGGTGAAAGCATGACCTCCGTCTACCTTTGGTGGTGGAGGTAAGTAGACACAATTTGGAGATTTTTAGATGTGACGTTCTTAGGAGGCAATGCGATAGACATTACCCAAGCATCTTGAAAGCCTTCAATCAATTGTAGTTAATGTCATCATCGCTAAATATTCAGCACGATTCAACAAATTAATCAGCACGCTCAATGGGCATGTCGGCTTCAGCACGATTGAGCAAATTAATCAGCACGTCCAGCACCAGACACTAGGCTAGTGCTTTGTCGCCGCCGCACAATACGCTTTGACATATCAAATGTGCCAAGAGCGGTGTCATGCTGTGTCGATATTCAAACTGCACTCTCGGTGCATTCGACGAATGGTTACGGTTCAAATATGAACCTTGCATGGAACTTTGGGCTTACATTGAATATCCTGCGAATTAGGGATTTGAACATCATGAGATTTCTTGTTCATGTTTCAAAAAAAACTTTGACTTGCACAGTAAAGAAAGCTGTTAGGGTTATGGATCATGCATGACAAAAGCCATAATGTTGAGTCCATGCAGAAGCTGATGGAAGTGGTCTACCTGAAGATACAGGTTGTACGTTTTTGCTTTAACCAGATGACATCTCCATGTCATGAGTCAATAAACATTGAGTAACCATGTTATTGTAGAATAAAATCCAACAATGCTTGGTAGAGCGCATACCTCCATGAGGTTGAACAGTTTATGTTTTGTATCCCACCGATATACCGGATCTGGATCTGGACCTCCAATATCGAATTGAGACACAAAGAAATCAGACACAGGTGGAGCCCATTCAGCCCATTATGCCTGTGCCACATCAACACCATACACATTTATCTACACAAGATCAAAATAAGAAAATGCAAAATGTTTTTGTTTATTTAAAAAACAAATAAAGTGTTATTGTGCTTTTTATATATTTAAAGTTTTTGGATATGTATATATATATATGTATATATATATATATATATATATATATATATATATATATATATATATATATATATATATATATATATATATATATATATATTGTTGCGAATTCGCACCCGCCGGCGTGCGAACGGCCACGTGACTCGAATCGCGGCACGTCGCCCACCGGACGGACAATTCTGTCGTGACCCTCTCGGACTAACGCCGGGAGCTCGTCACGGGTGGGCCTTTCGGCCTCACCACGATCGTGCCAATCGGCCACCCGCGTGGGATAGGGTTGTTCGCCAAACTCGACCTACCTAAGTACCCACGCGGAGGGTAGACCGGGCGATCACACCTCGCCGCAGGTCGACCCCGGACATGGGCCGCTTAAGCGACCCGTTCCGTACTATCGGGATAACCGAGCGGTGTTATCGTCGGCCTCGACGGTTCCGATTAATGATCGGGCGTATTAAGCCCACTACCAACCCTTTATGTGAAGCAAGATGGAGATTCAATTAAAGAAAAGACGAAGCGAAAAACATTTCAACATGATGCACATTTATTCCGCGGAACATGGAGAGCACACATATACAATTAAACAGAATGCACATAAAGCAATTGCAACAAAAGAAACACAACAATGCAGATCTAAAACCGACTACGCGTACACACGGCAACACTTACAGTTTTACTTCACCAGACTGGTGCCACACACACACGTTTACACAGAAACAAAAGAAAAGGGCCACCCTCAAAGACAAGGGGGCAGACGGGGCCTGTGGGCCAATATTTGCGCGGGACCTGAAAGAGCGGTCAGGTCCGCGAGACCGGGTGGATCCTACCCGTGTCTTTGTGATGAGCCGCAAATGTGGCAGCGCGGCGGTGCCCAGACTTCGTGCTCCTTCGCGGGTTTCGTTAGCACTGCTTGGAGTGGGGTGGGAACAGGGCCCCCTTTTCGCACTATCTCAGCACGGGGGAAAAAGGGGGGGGGAATTGTTGATGCTCTGGGGAAAGAGTATAGCTGGCTTGCTTGGGTCCCATGACGAGCGATTCCACCGCGACCTCATCGCCGACCGCCGCCTTCCTTGCCTCGGACCCGAACTCCTCGGTCTCTTCCGCCATTTCTCCTCAGCCAACTGCCGAAAACCACCGGGACGCCCTCGCCTCCCGACTCCACTCCGCGCTCCAAACTGACTCTGCCCAAAACACTCTCCGCTCTTCCAAGGCCGACTCTCCGCTCTTCCAAGGCCGACTCTGCTCAAACCGACTCTGCCCAAAACACTCTCCGCTCTTCCAAGGCCGACTCTCCGCTCTTCCAAGGCCGACTCTGCTCAAACCGACTCTGCCCAAAACACTCTCCGCTCTTCCAAGGCCGACTCTGCTCAAACCGACTCTGCCCAGATTCGCCCCACGCTCGGCGCTTCATAGGCCAGCAGGAGAACCCATATGCAAATTTCCGGATCAGAACGAGCTCGGGGGCGGAGCCACGCTCGCGCATTGGACAGAGAAAAAGGGGCGTGAGTCTCCCCTGATCCTAGAATTTGCATATCTCGATTCCACACAGACGCGCCTGGAGGCGGGGCCAAACCGCCCCGCGCTTGCTGATTGGACGGATCAGAAGTGGGCGTGTAGCATTCCTGATCCGAATTCTCCTCGGAAAGGCCGCATTTTGCACTCGCGGCTCGGCGCGTATCTTGTACGAGCCCAGGACAGCCCGACGCTCGGTGCTCATAAGTGGTGCAGGAATAGCCGCAGAAGGAGAGAGGTGACGGTGGTAGAGGGTTTATGGTGGTGGTTTATGGCCATGGTGCCGTTCAGAATGGCGGTGATGCGATGTTTGCGGGAGCGAGTTGTGAAGGTAAAGATCATGGCTGTTGGCGTTGTTGTTGTTGTTGTGAAGCGGCATTGTGGTTGGTGGTTGTGTGATGGCGGTTGAGACGTGGTTGGTTCAAAATAAAGATAGAACAGAAAAACGGCTATCTCAAAGTGTCGCAGCCCGAATGAATCATATTTATTCCCTCTAAACAACGAGTTTGGGCTAACTACACATGTACTTACAGAGATATCTCACCTACGGGACCTGAATGGTGGTTTGCGAATTTCCACAACCGCAACACTATATATATATATATATATATATATATATATATATATATATATATATATACACATATATATATATATATATATATATATATATATATATATATATATATATAGATATATATATACATATATATATATATATATGTATATATATATATATATATATATATATATATACATATATATATATATATATATATATATATATATATATATATTGTTACAGCTGTGGAAAGAAATTCGCAGAACACCATAAAGGTCCTTAGTTCAGTTTGATCGATAAGTCTGTGTTCAGTTAGATTTCCCCACCGTTGTTTAATGGGAATTATCCATGTGGCCAAGGCTGTGATCTTTGAGATAGCCGTTTTTCTTTGACTATCGTTATTTTGGACCACCACCACCAACATCGCTCTCAAACAACAACTTCAGACCCACTGTCCTTCCACCACCACAACCACATGCGCCTCTCAACAAACCACGCCATCCTGATCACCTTAACCACAACCCTCATAACCACACCACTGCGTTTCCACCTTGGCACACGGTTGCTGGAGGCCTGGCCTTCGTCGAGGGAAAGCAGGCGGCCCCCGTTCCCCCCACCCCCTGACGAATAGCGTCACCATGGTGAATTCCGCCCAGCGTGTGGAAGAAGACAACCACAGCGGCGAGGGAGCGCCCCCGATTTGGCAGGAAAACGCTTCATTCGGGAAGGTTCCCGCATGTTCTGGAAGATTCCCGCATGTTCTGGAAGGAGGGCGGGGCGAGAGCGGAGGGGCGGAGCGTGGGTAATAAAAAGGGCGCACGGAGCGTTCGTTCTCTCTCTCGGTGGTTGCTGGAGTTGTCGCGGCCGCTGGACGCCGCGGAAGGACCTGGGCTGCTTCTGCCGGAGCTGCGTGAAGATCGGGGCTCGTGTCCGAGTGGGGAGCTGGGAGCAGCCAGTCGGTGGAGGTCCGGGCATTGCCAAAGAGACGCGAGCTGGAGGAGCAGCCTTACCTGCTGTGTCGTGCAAACCGCGCGTTCGTGTGGAGAGAGCCGGAGAGAGCTCGCCGGCCGCTGAGCAGGGCCTGGGCTCAACCGCGGCAACGCGTGTCGCCCAAGCCAGTGACCACGAGGGTGCAGGTAACCTGCAACGGTCTCGTGGGACTCGTTCGGTCTGCCAAGTCCCACGCCATAAAGAACCAAGAGGTCCAGTCTGACCCCATTGCCTTTGATGGGGTCTTTCCTGCTTTTCTTTGAACGAATGTGGCACCGTGTCTTGCAAAGTAAAACCTGTTAAGTGAATGCACATTGATAATTGCTTATAGTCAGTTGTAGTGTTTTTACCTTGCTGGTGTCTTGTCCCCTTCCCCCATTGACTGCATGATTGTTTGTATATGTGCATCTGTGTAGTAAATAAATGTGCTTGTGTGAATGTCACCCTGTTCGTCGTGTCATTTTCTCCTTATTGAACTGCCATGTTGTTTCTCGGAATAGTAGTGGGTTTTTAAATAACCGTTAAATAGAATCGGGTCCGGCGAGGTCTGGCGATAATACCCGCTCGGTTATCCAAGAACGGAACGGACCGCTTAAGTGGTTCATGTCCAAGCAGGCCTTTGCCGAGGTACGGTCCCTTGGTAGGTTATCCGCGCGGGTACTTAGGTATATCGATATTCGCCGATTGACCCTATTTCGCGTGGGTAGAATAGGGACTGGGCCGTGCTGGGATTAAAAACCCACCCGTAACTGGTTTCTGGCGTTGTTCCAGAAAGTCACGACTGAATTGTCCGTCCGGTGGGCGAGACGGCCGCCATTGGCGAAAGCGGTCGTTCGCACGCTGGGCGGTGTAGATTCGTAACAATATATGTATATATATATATATATAAAAATATATGTATGTATATCTATATATGTATATGTATTCTCGAGGGGAGGTTGCATGGGCTTGATTAAAAATTACACAACATCAACCACACACCCCTTAATGAGACCCCCACCAACAGCACTCCGTACAAACAAACACAATCACCCACCAATGCTCAAACTACCTAAAAGTCCTGTCAACATCCCCATACCCCTCTATCTCCATCACTTCCAGGTACCTATCTAATTCCAATTTAAACTTATCTACTGTTTTTGCTGCCACTACCTTTCCAGGAAGACCATTCCATGCATTAACTACTCTCTGAGTGAAAGTCTCCTGCACTCCTACCATCTTAACTCTCCCCTTCTTTACTCTCAGGCTATATCCCCTGGTCCTCTCACTGTCTACTCTGTTGAATAATTAATCTTCACTTATTTTATCTTCACCTTTAATTATCTTAAACATCTCCAGCATATCTCCTAGTAACCACCTCCTTTCTTGTGTATAAAGCCCTGTCTCCTTCAATCGCTCCTCATAGCTGAGTCTAGCTCGGCCCAGAATCAATCTAATACCCTACGCTGAACTCTCTCTATGGCAACTATGTCCTTCCTGAATTGTGTTGAGCAAAACTCCGCACAATATTCCTGTACAATGCTAACACCACCTCTTTTGATTTATGAATGATCCCTCTCCGGATACAACCTAAAACCCTATTTGCTCTACCTATAGCTCCCTGGCACTGTGCTACCTGTTTACCTCCCGTATCTATTACCACCCCCAGATCCTTCTCCTGTGTGACACGCTCCAAAATTACCCCTTGCATCCTGTAATCTCTATTTTCATTATTCTTTCCCATCCCCAACACCTTACACTTGCTCAGGTTAAATTCCATCTGTCAATCTTTTGCCCAATCTATACAAGTATCAATACTTTCCTGAATCTGATCACCACCTCCTCTGCTATCCACCTCACCTCCAAGCTTTGCGTAATCTGCAAATTTGGAAAGCCTACTCTTTACCCCACTATCCAAATCGTTGATGTGAATAATGAAAAGTAATGATCCGAGTACTGATCCCTGAGATACCCCACTACTTAAATCCTCCCAGCAAGACATCCTCCCACTCACAGCCACTCTTTGCTTCCAACCACTAAGCCAGTTTGCAATCCAATTAGCTACCTGACTAGCCACTCCACAAGCCCTCACTTTGGCTGACATCCTCTGATGTGGTACCTTATCAAATGCCTTCTGAAAGTCTTGATATACTATGTTCACTGCCTTTCCTCATCCACCCAATCTGACACTGCCTCATAGAACTCTAAAAGATTTGTTAAACAGGAACTACCTTTGGTAAACCCATGATGACTACCTTGAATTAGTTTGTGTTCATTTAAATGGTTCCTCATCTGATCCCTAATTAATGTCTCCAACACCTTCCCCACAATTGGTCAATCAGGTCTATAGTTTCCCAATTCTTCTCTGGATCCTTTATTAAATAATGGTGTTTCATTTCTCCTCTCCAACCCTCCGGTACCTGTCCTGACTCCAGGGAACTATTGAAAATATCCGTTAACATCTCGCTTACCTGCTCAGCCACCTCCAGCAATACTCTTGGTTGTATATTATTTACTTCCTCAACTCCAATCTGGATCTTCTGTAAAAACCCTTCCTCACCTCCTCGATAGATACTCTCAGCAATGAGCAATTTTCCTGACTTCTTGTGTAAAAGCGAAGAAAACTACCTGTTTAATGAGCCTGCCATCTTACTTTCATCACTAACCATTCTCCTGGTGCTGTTCCTCAATGGGCCCACACTGGACCTAACCTGTTCTTTTCCCCTGATGTACTTAATGAAAGCCTTGTTATTATGTTTAATATTCTTAGCTATGTCCTTCTCATACTCTCTTTTGGCTTGCCGAGTTATTTTCTGAACTTGCCCCTGTTTACTCCGATAGTGATATCAATCTAACGCCAGTCCTGATATTTTAAACTTAATAAATGCCTTCTGCTTTTCCTTAAGAGCATTCCTTATCTCACTACTCAACCACCCTGGCCTCTCTCTCTGCTTCTCGTTTTACACCTCATTGGAATGTACTTATTCTGCACTCGACACATTTGCTCATTGAAGGTTTCCCGTTTGCTCTGTCTGTGATCTGCCCCCCTCCCCCTATATTTCTGCAGGACATTCAAGGTCTGCCAAAAAACCCCTTCTGGTAAAACTACCAAAATCAAGAATCACTGCCCACCTTCACTCTTTCATTCCTCTTTTTTCCTGCCTCTGGAAGAAACTCCCACACTCTCTTCAATCCTCTGTCCTCCCTCCAGGTCTTCAAAACAGCTGTTCACCACCATCTGATGTCTTCCACCAATCCAAATTTTTCATCTTTTCTACCCCCGCTAATCCACCTCAAATCCACCTCATTTAAATTCCCTGTTTTCCTTCCTGAAAGTCTCTGTAGTGTCCATGTTGTTTACCCCATGTACCCCACCCCAACACTCTCCCTTCCACAGATATCCTATCGTCTTTGTTCACCACTCCTTTGTGCTTCCCTGAACCACCCCTCTTGTCTCCTGCGTTCTTATATGTTCTGTTTATGAGCTCTTACACGGGCCTCGACATGGTATACAAAAAAATAAAAAAAAACAACAGCTGAAAATTGACAATTTTAGGAATTTGGCCCACCTCGATTTTTTTGGCCTGTGTTGATCTTTTGACCTAAGCTGACCTCAAAAATACTTGTTCATTGAATTCAGTGACCTGATATGCAAATCCTCTTTAAATTTCAAGTCAATGGGATGAACATTGAGGATTTTCGAAAGTTCACCTAAGTTGTTGACTTTTGACCTCTATTGACCACAAAGGTAATTGGTGGTTGAATCCAGTGACCTGATATGCAAATCTTCTTCATATTTCAAATCAATTGGATGAAAATTGAGGATTTTAGAAATTCAACAAATTTGTTGACTTTTGACCTCTGTTGACCTTTTTGCCTGTGTTGACCTTAAAAATAATTGGATGTTAAATTCAGTGGCCTGATGTGCAAATCCTCTGCAAATTTAAAGTCAATCGGCTGAAAATTGAGGATTTTAGACATCTTACCAAAGCCAGTGACCTTTGGCGTATCTTGATCTTTTGGCCGATGTTGAACTCAACAATTATTGGTGGTTTGATTCAGTGACCTGACATGCAAATCCTGTTGAAATTTCTAGTCAATCGAATGAAAATTGAGGATTTTAGAAATTTGTTGACCTTTGGCCTATGTTGACCTTTTGACCTCAAAACGAATGGGCTTCTTGCTTATGATGAACTCAACTATTTAGTGAAGTGTCCTGTAAATCAGTTTAAAATTTTGAGCTGTAGGTGCTTGACATACAAACAAACAGACAGACAGACAAGCCGGTAGGCAGCGATGGGTCGCCGAGCATGGAAACTATAAGATATAGAGCAAAATGGATGTCATATAGCGGATAGGGAATCACCTTAAGATTATGCATATCAAATCTCATCCAGTTCCATCTACTGATAACTACTCCGTATCCATTTGAATGAAAAGTACTGAAAATGCGGTTTAAAATCGGAAATCCCCAAAGTTCGAGGGGGTGCTGTGGGTGAACAAAGATCTAAATCGAAAATCCGGCTCGATTGTTTGTGCACAATGTATTCCAGACGATTAGTGTGAATTTTCATGACCATCCGACCATAACCCAAGGAGGAGTAGCATTTGGCGCGAAGGCACCTGCAGCTCTCGCATAATCGATTTTTGCACTAATTGACCTTTGGCCCCTGACCAAAGCGAAATCGGTCAATATGTCCAGAGGCAAAGTTGTAGTACTCATTGAGTACCATGAACCTGCAAAGTTTCATTCGTATCGATGCACTCACCTGGTCGCTAGGGGGCCTTCAATTTTCGCCAATTTTCGCGCATACCCTAATTGTAGGGGGCGCTGCAGGTAAAGTCTTCCATATATCACAAAAACCGGAATGTATTTGATAGAGCATCACCTGTAGATCATTCATGCCAAATTTCATAACCCTACGTGGGATAATGGCTTTCGGAATTGATTTCACGTGAACGGTACTGATTTTGAAGGTTTTTCGGTTGTTGCTGGGGAACCAAAGCGTCCCTAGCAACCATCACACTTTCCAAAGCACTAGGTCATAAGATGTACCGACCACCCGAGTTTGGTCAAAATCCGCCCACGTTTACTACCAATTATGCTGATGACAAACGAACAAACATCCAAACAAACAGACATAATTACTGACAATAAGGGTCACCTATTTCGGCGACCCAACAGACAGACAGACAGAATCACGCGCAAGACTAACTAATGTACTTCAAAAATCCTCGATTTTCACAAGTAATAAATAAAAACGCAGGAATAGTCCCATAAAAATCCTTGAATACTGAACTTCTGGCTGGAAATAAGATCAGATTTCCCATGAGAGAAAAAAGCAGCTTTATGATGAGGCTCAGTGTGAAGAGTACTTATGACAAGATCATTGGGAGTACATTTGTTCTGAGATGGCGCTTGTGTAAGAACAACAACAATAACAACATGACATTGGACTTCTGGTCAAAAGGAGATGGTTTTGCTGTCGCTTCAGTTACCGCTGGACAGCACCACCTGGAGTGCGATGCACACTCATGGCATAGTTGATGGACAATGACAACTTGCCTGCAGTAGCGTTCGGTGGGCACCGATACTGCTGATGTCAGATTAAGGTGTTGATTAATTTCCCTGGACAGCAGCTGCCTGCACGCAGAAAACACTGCAATCAGCATTGCATAAGAGCTGCTCGACACAGCATCACAGGATGAGGAGGAAGGTCAGGAGTAATGATGGGAAGAATGTTTTGAGCAAGGGCCATGAGAAGTGGGGATGTGGGAAAGGATTAGTAGAGTGATGCTTAAACGCAAGTCCACCACACAGGGAATACGCTTCCACTCATTGATTTACGATGGCTGACCAGTAAGACAGCAACCTGTCATTCAATTCAGGAAGCTTGTAGTGTTGCTACAATTTTAGAGGAATTACTAGCCGGGAGGCGACGATGGTTCGCGGGCATTATTGAACATTGCCACAATAGGTACAATTGAGTTAATGGAAGCTTTTGAGAAAGCCCTACCGTAAAAAACCTCTCTCTTCCGTCAAAATTGAACAAATCAAATCGGATTTTTTTATATGTTATACTTATGGACATTACGCACAGCTTCTAGGAAATGAAATAGCGAGAAAAAAAATCGAGAAAAAAAAATAAAAATAAATAAAAAGTTCAAGTGGGTGTGGCTCCGCCCACAAGGGGCGTGGGACGCCCCTCATACAAAAAGACACAACTAAACCATGATGTCTAGCTTGTGTCCAAATTTCATCAAGATCGCAACAAACGTCAGGGAGCTGTGCTCTGGAGAGAGTCACAATCAGACAGACAGACAGACACAACGAAAATAGTGGTCACTGCTGGTGCCCGCGAACCAATAATGGTACAGGTAAAGATACCACTGAGGTAGATTTTACTATTGTTCCATTAAATTATACAGTTATTTCAGTAGAACATATGCTGCTATTTTATTTGTACCACCACATTCTATCGAAAGCACATATCGCTCAATTCAGGTGTTAAATTAGTTTGAAGCTACAACTTCTTGTTACCCTCGTCGAAGGAGAGGGTATTGCGTTTGGGTCCATTTGTCTGTTTGTTTGTCTGTTTGTCCATACAGAACTTTCGTGTTTTTCTCCGTAACTGCTTGTCGGATTGAGAAGAAATTTTCACCATTGGTGCGACTACCCATGAAGAATGTTATAATTATAATTATAACGTCATAGGTAATGTGGTTTGGCAGCAATATTGGATTGATGAAAATATTTAAATAATGTTTTCTTTGCAACCGCTTAATCGATCGACATGAACCTTCAAATTTATGATGTCGTGGTGATGGGGAATAAATGTTTTAAATTTCAACTTGATTGGACGCATGGTCTGGCAGCCAGAATTGTTTAATTTTTTGATATGGGTTATTTTTGTTTTTTTGAAGAAAAAAAAATAGTTTTTGAATAAGGATCACTTGGCTGTGCCTGGTAGAGGAGTAAGAGCTGAAATGTGAATCCTATCCACTATCCAGGTTCCTCCTGATGACTTAATCTTTGCTTTTTGCTTGTTCGGGGTCCTTTTGATGACTCCAATGTACGACTGTACCTATTTGGTCTTGCATTTGGTTTGAATGGAATTTATTGAATCTCATTATAAATTCCATTGAATAACATTGATAAACATCATGGGTCAGGGTCAGGTGTCCGATCAAAGCGGAGTTGCATTAAAGCGGGACGTCTTGGTACCCGGTCATCACTGCCAGCAGTTATAAAGTGGCAGTCCAAATTCTGTCTCTTATTAATTACGTAACACACCAGGACACAAACGGCACACAAAATACACCGCACAAAACTACACAAAATAAGTCCTGGCCAGGGTCTGCAATCTGTGATTGCTGTTTTTCTTGTTGAAAAGTTTTAAAACCAATTACAAACATGAACTTCTTCACAACCTACTGCAGTAAACAATCAAATACTGAAGTTTTAAACTCACTTAACTAAAGGAATATCATAGGTTTGCACAGACCTCATGTTTTCTTCGTTGTCTGTTTAACATGCATGGGGAAATTAGTAAGCGAAGCCAACTCTTGGAATTCAGTGATGAGGTGAGTGAAGGATAAAATTAATATTGTCAGCAATTTAGTTGTCAGGTTGGTAAATTGGTTGGTTGGCTTATTTGTTCACCAGTTGTTGCTTATTGGTTCAATCATACCTTTCACAAGGTGGAATATGGCAATGAAAACAGAACGATTGAATGAATGAGATGTGGAGTGTGACAGAAGAGAAGGATATCTGGTTGTCCACACACACACACACACACACACACACACACACACACACACACACACACACACACACACACACACACACACACACACACACACACACACACACACACACACACACACACACCTCGGACTGCACTCAGTAAAGAGCGCATACCTCCACCAGGCTGAACAGCTTACGATTTGTATCCCACTGATAGACCAGATCTGCTTCCACACCAAAACCAAAACCGAATCAATTTGTCCTCGTCACACACCCAACCTGTTCACCAACCTGCCAAATCCGTCCACAGCTTTTTGAGATATCCTGCTCATAGACAGACAGACAAACAGAGGTGAAAACATAACCTCCGTCCACCGAACCACAAGTCACATTTTCAAACATAAAGAAGCACATTGTTTTGAATTTACAAATTATAGAAACAAGAAAAATAAAACCAGAAAATCAGGCAATGCAGAACCAGCAAACAAATAAAGTCTCGTAAACAATCACTAACCAAGCAAAACTGTCTCAAAGCAAGTAAATAATCATGAAGCTCATAAACCATCACAAAGCTATGAAAAAGAGCAATCAGAGATTGCAGACCCTCGCCAGGACTTGTTTTGGGTTGTGTTGTGTGGTGTTTGTGTCGTTTTGTGTGGTGTTTGTGTACTGGTGTTACGTAATGAATAAGAGACATAAGTCGAACTGCCACTTTATAACTGCCAGCAGTGACGATTGGTTGAGCCATTTCAGAGAAGATTTTTGAAGGTTTTAAAAAAGAACAACATTATGGCTGCCAAATCACATGACCGATGACGTCATCAAAAAATTTTGTGGACCATTTTATCCCGAGATGACCATCAAAATTTTTCATACCCATTGGATGTAGCGTTCTACATATGCAATTAAGACGTCATAACGAAGGCACCTATGATGTCATAACGAAGGAACCTGTGACATCATGAAAAAATCCACACTCATTCTCCATGAGGAGTACTTGCCATGTGCCAAGCTTCAATTTTTTTCCTTGGTGCGGTTTCAGAGATAGAGGTCCAAAGTTTTTCCATTTTTCCAACATGGCTGTCACACCACCTGACCTATGACGTCATAATTATCATTCAAACATTCTACATGGGTCGGGAACGAGAGTGGCACTTGTATCGTTTCAATCCGACAAGCGGTTGAAGAGAAAAACATGAAAGTTCTGTGCGGACAAACAAACGGACCTAAATGCAATACCCTCTCCTTTGACGAGGGTAACAAGGACACCCAGTTAAGCACATACCTCCACCAGGCTGATTAGTTTACGTTTTGTATTCCACTAATAGGCCGGATCTGGATTCGGACCTGAACTCAAATTTAATTGGCTTGTTCTTGTCACCTAACTCATCCACCAAGTTTCGTCCGAATCCGTCCAGACCATTTTGAGATACTAGTGGGCCCATTGGTCCAATGGACCAAATTTTCATTGGTCTTCATATCCATGTTGCATACCCGCCTGCTGTACTGCTTGAGCATAAGCTTGCCTTTCACGAAGCCCAGATGTGCTTTGGCCAGGGTGGAGATGACACGTTCGTTATTATTATTGCCATATGATACTACTATTCTTGTTATTGGTGTTTAATTGCGGACATGGAGGTGTCCCCCCACAGTGGGAAGACCCTCTCGAGAGCAGACCCTTGCTGCTCCAATGGTTGGCAGTGACTGCCCTGGAAGCAGTGGGGGAACGATTGTGGCACTTGTCTATGTGGAAGAATTTTGTTGCTCGGCTAGTGAGTCACCCAGATATCTCAGATGGCAGAACACTGGTACAGTCTTCTAGAGGACCTGGGTTTGATTCCTTGTCTGCACCTGTTAGATATATATATATATATATATATATATATATATATATATATATATATATATATATATATATATATATATATATATATATATATATATATATATATATATATATATATATATATATATATATATATACATATATATATACATATATATATATATATATATATATATATATATATATATACATATATATATATATATATATATATATATATACATATATATATATATATATATATATACATATATATATATATATATATATATATATATATATATATATATATATATATATATATATATATATATATATATATATATATATATATATATATATATATATATATACATATATATATATATATATATATATATATATATATATATATATACATATATATATATATATATATATATATATATATATATATATATATATATATATATATATATATATATATATATATATATATATATATATATATATATATATATATATATATATATATATATATATATATATATATATATATATATATATATATATATATATATATATATATATATATATATATATATATATATATACATATATATATATATATATATATATATATATATATATATATACATATATATATATATATATATATATATACATATATATATATATATATATATATATATATATATATATATATATACATATATATATATATATATATATATATATATATACATATATATATATATATATACATATATATATATATATATATATATATATATATATATATATATATATATATATATATATATATATATATATATATACATACATATATATATATATATACATATATATATATATATACATACATATATATATATATACATATATATATATATATATATATATATATATATATATACATATATATATATACATATATATATATATATACATATATATATACATATATATATACATATATATATACATATATATATATATATATATATATATATATATATATATATATATATACATATATTATTGTGGTTGAGGAAATTCGCAAACCACCATTCAGGTCCCGTAGGTGAGATATCTCTGTAAGTACATGTGTAGTTAGCCCAAATCTGTTGTTTAGAGGGAATAAATGTGATTCATTCGGGCTGCGACCCTTTAAGATAGCCGTTTTTCTGTTCTATCTTTATTTTGAACCAACCACGTCTCAACCGCCATCACACAACAACCACCAACCACAACGCCGCTTCACAACAACAACAACGCCAACAGCCACGACCTTTACCATCACGGCTCGCTCCCGTAAACATCGCATCACCGCCATTCCAAGCGTCGCCATGGCAATCACCGCCACTTTAGGCCCTCCACCACCTTCACCTCTCCTCCTTCTGCGGCCATTCCCGTGCCGCTTGTGAACACCGAGCGTCAGGCTGTCCTGGCCTCGTGCGGGACATGCGCTGATCCGCGGGTACAAAGAAACGCACGCGGTGGATTTGCCGATCCCGCGGACGGACAAAGTTTAGGCAGGTAAACGGATTTGGACCGGATGGGTTCTCCACGCGGGCGTGTGTGTGTGTGTGTGTGTGTGTGTGTGTGTGTGTGTGTGTGTGTGTGTGTGTGTGTGTGTGTGTGTGTGTGTGTGTGTGTTAAGCTCCAAAGGGCAGAGCACAGGTGTTCGCGTGGGGAACCCCTCGAGACGTTGGGCTTGTGTTTTTTTTTGATGCGCACAGTGACGTCATGGCTGCACGTGGGGTTGGAATCCGGCAGGAGGGGTATCCCTGCCGGATGGTACCGTCCAAGGAGGGACGAGGTACACGTGCAGCTGCATGACGTCACGGGCAGGTGCAAAGTGCGCGAGCTGTGAGTTGCCGCGCTGGTGCTGCGCGAGGGAAAAAAAAAAACAAACCAAAAAAAAAAACAGCAAGCCTCGCTTTCGGGTGAACAGGATTCCCGGGCAAGGGGTGGAAGACCCCCTTACCTGGGCACAGGATGGAACTCGCTAGGGGGAAGGGTTAGCTTAGCTAGACCGGTCTCATGGGGCAGGGGTAAGTCCTCATGGGGTCCGTGGAATGGATTAGTTAGGGGGATTGTAGTCAGATTTAGGATTGGGAAAGTTATTATAGAGGTTTGAGGACAGTGACAGACTTGTGAGTGTGTAGTGGGGACGTAGCTTAGCTACGTAGTGTTAAATGGAACGTGCTGTAGTGTAAGGGACGACGTGGGAGCACGAGTTAGTTAGGGGAGGTAGTTGGAAGGATGGCAGAGTTCAGCGGTGTGTGTGTTGAAGAGTTGGTGAGTTGTGTTGTGCTTGGTGATCGAGTGAGGCCAGCGGGTCTATGTGTATGGGGCGAATGTGGAATGCATGGTGCGATGAGTGATTGGGGGGAGGAGTGACTCCCGCCCAAGGGACCCCGGGGTCAGTGTAGAGTGAGTTAGGGGGTTAGTTAAATTGAAAAATGGAGGTCGTTTTGTTGTTGGTGGGAAAGTAGGCTCGAAACCCATTTGGAGGGGTGCAGGAGCCCTGTTGACAGGCTGGGAGCGTGGCTGCGAAAGGTGAGTATCGCTGAGTGGGTACCCCGGGCACTAGGCTAGTCGGCCGTAGTAGGCCAAGGGCCCATGGGGGGCCGGGATAGCGTCGTGGGCACGGGTGCGTCCGCTTGGTGCGGGGCCCGGGGCGCCATTAGCCGCGTGGGCAGTGTTGTGGGCACGGGTGACCCTCGGAAAGGGGCCCGGAAAGCCAGCATGCCACGTGTGCGTTTCAGGGGAGGTGCCATGGGGGGCACTCCCCGGTGTTTAGGGAGCTGGTAGGCTCGGAGGCAGTGTCGTGCCCGGGGGTGCCATCGTAGGGGAATCGGCAGAGGGTCGTGCCTGCCAAGGGGAGCCACGCGTCCCAGCCATGAGACCTTGTGAGGGCACGGAGAGAAAATTGGGGGGGCGAGGCCCGAAATTTGAGAGGACACCAACACAGGCGACGGGAATCTGGGTTGTTAGAACCAATAGTTTAAGCGAGAGGCGCTTGTTGAAAGCCCAGGGGTAGTTTAACAGTTAAATGGATAGGGTAGATTAGGAAGTGTACCACTCCGTACCATCCATCCCCTCGCTCTCGTTGTGGGCTGCTGGACCCACTTTGTGTTATAGATCGCTGAAGTCTGGGGAGGCTATCTTGAGGCTTCGTTGGGCCTCGACGCAGGATGCCAGCTCTCCCTTATTCCCCTACGGGAAGGGAACGTAGGGGTTGGGAGTAGGCTTGGTGACAGGATAGGTTAGCCGAACAAGGACGATAAAGGGGGTTAGGGGACGAATTATAGTGGGAGAAAAAAAAATCAAAAATTAATAAGTTGGGGTAAATTGGGTTTCACAAATTAAGGGGGTGGGTATGGACAGTGACAGGCAAAGGCGATAGGTGGGAGGGAGACCGTAGGGTAGGTCCGAGCCCGCCTTCCGAGTGGCCAGCACCACCGCACTCCCTCCACTGCAAGGCAACGGCCGGCCCACTTCATCGGCAGCTGTTGTTTTGATGCAAGGCCTGTCCCGGCTGGATCGTCAGCAGCTGTTTAATTCAAGGCCTGTGCCGGCCAGTTCATCTGCCGGCTGTGTTTGCCTGCAGCGGCCCTGTTCTGCAGGCTTTGTTTGCCTGCTGCCTTTGCCATGCCATGTCCACTGCCCCTGTTCACCAGCCCCGTTCAAGTTTGCTTTGCCCCCCCCCCCCCTGTTCATTTCCATGTGCGCCAGGATCAAAGCAACAGTTTGCAAGCTGCAAGAACTGCCCTGTTGGCAGCTACAACAGGGGCCTGCAGTGGCGGCTCGTGCACCGTGTTTGCATTCATCCATCCATCCATTCATCCATCCATCCATTCATCCATCCATCCATCCATCCATCCGTTGTGCTCATTACGTGTGCCACTTGAGCTGGCACGGAGACTGCGTTTGTGCAGCCCGTGCACAGTTTTGTTGCTTGCGTCAGTGTTCTGCAGGGACTGCCTTGCGGGCAGCCGCACCAGGAGACTGCGTTTGTGCAGCCCATGCACCGTTGTGGTTCACTGCGTTCAGTTCAAAAGGGAAGGCCTTGGACTGCGTGTGAGCAGCCGGCCACGTTCCCTGTCACCTGCATTGTTTGAGCCAGAGACTGCATGCGAGCAGCCTGGCTCCCTGCTAACTGCTTTCTTTTTGCAGAGTCCATTGATCCTGGGCCATGGTTTCGTGTAAAATTTGTAAGTTAAGGTAAGATGTACTGTAAATATGAGTGCACCCCCGGCATGTCTGTCTTAGCGCTGGCAATTTTATTTAAGTCGTCCGTGTGAGTGAGTTTGTTTAGGTAGTTACTCAGCCCTCAGGTTATTTATTTTGGGGACACGAATACCATGAATGTCGCACTCAGGGATCCGTAGGTAAAACATACTAGAGGAGAACTACACATGATGGCATACGAGAATTTGACGACTCGGGACGAGTCTGTAAAAAGGGGAGGGGGTAGTGTTGTGGTTGAGGAAATTCGCAAACCACCATTCAGGTCCCGTAGGTGAGATATCTCTGTAAGTATATGTGTAGTTCGCCCAAACCCGTTGTTTCGATGGAATAAATGTGATTCATTCGGGCTGCGACCCTTTAAGATAGCCGTTTTTCTGTTCGATCTTTATTTTGAACCAACCACGTCTCAACCGCCATCACACAACAACCACCAACCGCAACGCCGCTTCACAACAACAACAACAACGCCAACAGCCACGACCTTTACCGTCACGGCTCACTCCCGTAAACATCGCATCACCGCCATTCCAAGCGTCGCTATGGCCATCACCGCCACTTTAGGCCCTCCACCACCTTCACCTCTCCTCCTTCTGCGGCCATTCCCGCGCCGCTTGTGAACGCCGAGCGTCAGGCTGTCCTGGCCTTGTGCGGGACGCGCGCTGATCCGCGGGTACAAAGAGCGGCCTTTCCGAGGGGAAGTCGGATCAGGAATGATTCAAGCCCACTTCCGATCCGTCCAATCATTAAGCGCGGGGCGATTTGGCCCCGCCTCCAGGCGCGTCGGAGTACAATCGATATATGCAAATTCGAGGATCAGGGGAGGTTCACGCCCACTTTTCCTCCGTCCAATGGGCGAGCGTGGCTCCGCCCCCGAGCCCATCCTGATCCGGAAATTTGCATATGGGATCTCCTACACCACTATAAAGCGCCGAGCGCGGGGCGAATGAAGTCAGTTTTCTGTTTAGGGCTCGGGCGAGTTGGAGAGGTGTGGCGGCGGCGAAGTGTGGCAGCAGCAGTCAAGACGGGTCTGGAGGAGAGTCGGTCTGTCGGGGTTTGGAGTCTGTCGGGGAGCTGCAGAGAGGGGAAGCCGGGAACGCGGTCGAGGGCGCAGTGGAGTCGCTCGTCGCGGGACCCAAGCAAGCCAGCTATCCTCTTTCCCCAGAGCATCAACAACCCCC
>NC_140968.1:102614082-102694082 GCF_056783735.1 Eptatretus burgeri | reverse complement strand
AGAGAGAGAGAGAGAGAATCAGGTAGCTATCATGTGCAACCTGTGGCTGCTGCTTGCATCATTAACTGGGGCACGGCTGTGCTGCTGATGCAGTGCCCTCTATTAGCAGTACACTGGTACTCATTTCTTCGCCCTCAGAAACACGAAAGGCTGACTCAACCCACCTGGAATTAATTAAATGGCTCAACAGGGGCTTGAACTCAAGACCATAAAATCTTAAGCCAGCCACCTTAATTGTTAAGCCAACACTAATCTTAAGGATCAGAGATTGAGAGACAGAGATAGATAGATAAATCGAGATCAAGACAAACAGAAAGAGAGAGAGAGGGAGAGAGGGAGAGAGGGAGAGAGGGAGAGAGGGAGAGAGGGAGAGAGGGAGAGAGGGAGAGAGGGAGAGAGGGAGAGAGAGAGAGAGAGAGAGAGAGAGAGAGAGAGAGAGAGAGAGGGAGAGAGAGAGAGAGAGAGAGAGAGAGAGAGAGAGAGAGAGAGAGAGAGAGAGAGAGAGAGAGACAGAGGAGGGAAAAATAGAGGGAAGAGAGGTTCATAAATGAACCGAGAGGGAAAAGAGCTCACTGAAAATCCGGTGGTTGTCCACGACTGACAGTTTACCATGAGTAAAGTGATGAACTCAGTTGAAATCCCTCGATTTTAATTTTTAATGTTTAAGCTGTTTGCTCATCATTATAATTGCACAACATAATTTTTGCAGGAATCCTGGCAGCCTCAGAGCATTTTGCTGACACCAAAAGGTAATGAATAGAAGCTTAGGCAAGCATCGAAGAATTAATCGTCCTTAACTTGTGTAATGAAACTTTGACAAAACAATAACACAACAGCAATATTTTGATTCGCCAGTTTGCTAATGCTTCGATCATAATTAGTTCGTCATTGCCAAGACTGATGCAAGAAATAAAACATGATTTGACAAAGGAATAACGTGTTATTATTCCTAATGCAGAGGAAGGTTATCTCAGTTTGGGTTCATCATGCTGCACGTCATATTTTCCTTGGTTTTTGTCTGGTTCAATACACATGGTAGGGTTACGCATACACTAATATTAATTAACTAATTCGACATCTGTCTTTTGATGAAACAATTGAGGCATGTAGAAGAAATGAACAACAAGAGGTGAAAGATAGAAAGGTGTGGAACAGGTGGACATAGTTTGCTCCTGCTATATACAAGGGTTATGCATACAGTATACTTGTAGAAACGATGTACCGTCATATGAATTGGATAAGGAAGTATATAAAATATAATCATTGAATATCAAAAGGTATATCCCATAAACTAAACATATACTTACCTAACTTCCTTCATTAATTTTACTAAACCAACAGGATATACATGTCCTATTTTACTTAATCTATCTACAAATGCATCCAAATCATGTGCAATGTCTAAGCCTACATGGCTTGTCCAAGAGGTTACCATGAGATCATAACACAAAGTTGCTATATTGTGAAATATACCATTTAAACTTTGATGTCCAAATGATTATCGACGTGACAATATTCCATCGCATCGGAATGCCTCTACCCCACCGACATGGCAATTCTTATCAACATGTTTCCATTTCACTTTGCTTGTACGGGAGAGTGAGGGTAAGATGAACCAATTTTTACATCCTGGATATTCAGAGTAAAAGAAAAAGTGTACAGGTATAGTGAAGGGGAGCATCGTGAAAGTGCAACTATCTGTCCATGCTTTTGTAATAAAACATTCGCTGAATTACTTTTGGATTTTGGATGGTGGTCCGCCAAGAGAAGGTTGTCAAATGGCTCAACATTCCTGCGCTAAGTGCTGAGATGTCCATAGGTGTCTGGCAAATTGAGCCACATGGGTAAGTTGAGCCACGGCCCATTTCTCTTTTCTTTGCAACTGAAACAAGAAATAATGACAAAAATTTTCAAAACAGGAAATGCATTTTAATTTATTTTTTTGTTCAAACAGTATTGAACATTTATTAAACACAAAACAGCAATGCTTCACAACAAAAATGTAACAATGGGCCAAAAACAAAACAAAAACCACAAAAATTATTTGACTACTTTTTTTTCCTTCGTATTTAATGTGCACATGCACATTGTGGATTTCTCATTATATTATAATCACTCCCTAAACTTTCCAATCATCTTGTTAATGAAGAATACAAGACTTTCAAAATGAAGTGTGGATGCCAAATGAGGCCTTTCACGCATGTGCTATATGTTTACAGTGACTCAGTTTGGCTCGACGGGCACTTTTAACCTGCCATTACGAGCATGAAATCTGTGATTCAAATAATCTTTTAAACATCATTTTCAGCATTTAAACGGAACATTGGAAATTTCAAGATGGTTAATTATCATTTTTCTGTTCGTGAATGCAAATCGGACTCACAGAAATATAGGAACGTCCATAGATGACAGGTGTCGAGTTCGTACCCTTTTCTGTTAATACAATTCACTAGCTGGTGGCAGTGGTGGATATAACACACATACGCACACGGACAGATGCTTCTCCTTTTGCCAATAGATGCAAAAATCTAGTATAATTTATTTTATAATTTATAATAATTTCCTATTTTTCATTGTGGCCAACAGCACACAAATAGTTACCAGCATGACAGGGGTTCAAACTCAAGACCCTAAGATCTTAAGCCAGCGACCTGAACCGTTTAGCCAACACTAGGCTTAATTGCTCAGTGAAAATGTTCCATTTTTTTTAATCAGTAATTTAATGTTCCAAGGCTTCCGTGGAGTAATGGTTCGAGTATCCGCTCAGAGTCTGGGAGGTCGGCGCGAACACCAGCCGAGTCATACCAAATACTTTTAAAATGCTATGTGCTGCTTTCTTGTTTGACACTCAGCATTTAAAATATAGAGCACACACATTGATGCCTCACACTGCATGTGAAACACCGAGATGACAGTTTACAACTAGGCCGAGTTTCTAAACCAGGCGAGAAAGCCTAGAGGCGAGTGTGCACATCTCCAGAACATCCTGCAACCCATTCATCTGCCAACCTTGCTCATTATATTTGGTGGTGCAAGCAAAAATCACTTCTGCTTCACTGTGAAGGTCAGTGTTGGATTCTTTGGTTTAAACCCACTACTTAAAATGAGTGAAATTAAACATTTTAAAATTCTGAATTATTCTTTCTCGGATTTCAACATCACCGTAATGTTGTTTCAACTTTCTTTATTCAAGATGATTTGTAATACAGTATACTACCACCCACAGGGGGCGCTATATAGTGCACATTATCAGAGAGAATTGGGGTCTCCCCCCCACCTTGAAATCCCTCCCCCACATATGCTACCCCGACAGAAACCATACTTGGGGTACTCTTCGGAAAGATGCAAAATTTGGTTGGATTTGGTTCATGAGTTTTTTAGTTTTTGAAGCATATATAAACAAATAGATAGAAAAATTCACTTTTATAGTATAGATTGGCGATGCATATCTAATGTATTTAACTACTTTACACTTATTCTAAAACACTCATTAAGGAAATAACTGAACTACACAAAGCATTTATTAACCGCTAGGAGTCATCTTCACAACAATATCATAAGTGGTGTGCAATTATATCGCTTGCATGATCAATATACACATACAACAACCGCAAGCACGTCACACCACCGCAGGCAGGTTTGACAATACTTTGGCGAATACTGCAACTCCTCCATAAAGGGTTACTGACAAGGATCATCACTGAAAGAGGGTCTGTGCTATGAACATGGAGGGTCAAGACAGTGAAGACCTCCCGTCAATGATGAATGTCCCTCCCAAGGAAATCCATGAGGAGATTCATGAAGACAGCTCTGCCAACACAGGGGGTAACTACTATAAAGCAGGTTTGTTGAGGATAATATTGGAGAATAATAATAATCACCTCGCTGGATAGAAACAACAACAAATTAGGTTTACTAGTTCATGCTCGTAGGTGCAACCCAGGTCAGGTCAGGTATGGGAGCATGTGCCAGAACAGCACGTCGCTGCGTCCACTTTCCGCCGGTACTCCAGGGGCCTCCGTCTGGCCATCCCCCAGGCAGATGCCAGGCCCATCCCCATCTCCTTGAGATGATGGTCAACCTGTTGCAACCATGAGGCATGTGGTCGACCCACTGGCCTCCTCCACTCATGAGACTCCCTCACTGAGAGAATCTGGTGAGCAGGATCAGAGTCAGGAAAACGAGCCACATGTCCATACAGCCGCAGCTGACGCTCACGGACTATGCAGGGAACAAATCTCATCCGAGTCTCTCTCAACAACCGCTCGTTGGACACAAAATCCGACCAGTGATAGCCAAGGATTCTCCGAAGAGACCTGGTACCAAAGGAATTAAGTCTCCGTCTCAGATCCTTGGTCAGAGTCCAAGTCTCGCACCCATAGAGCAAGACTGGAAGTACCAAGGACCTGAAGACTCGGACTTTCGTCCTCCCGCACAGGTACCGACAGCGCCACACCCCATGATCCAGTGAATCCATGACTCCCCAGGCCCGACCCAGACGTCTATTGACCTCTGAATCGCAGCCAGCAGAGACATGAATATCACTGCCAAGGTAAGTGAATCTCTCCACGACCTCAACATCCTCACCACAAACAGACACAGACAGGACAGCAGCATCCAAGATGTCACCGAAAGCCTGGATCTTAGTTTTGACCCAAGAAACCCGTAATCCCAACGGCTCCGACTCCTCATTCAGCACCTTGACGGCCCCCAAGAGGATGTCTAAAGTCTCCGCAAAGATGACTGCATCATCTGCAAAGTCAAGGTCCGAGATCTTGACATTCCCAAATGACGCACCGCAACTTGATCTCTCCGACATCCTCCCTAGAATCCAGTCCATACAAGTGCTGAAAAGTGTGGGGGCAAGCACACATCCCTGACGAACTCCAGTAACAACTGGAAATAAGTCAGAGATGGTACCACCACACTTCACAGCACTCTCAGTACCAGAGTAGAGTTCAGACATCAGATCGATCAGTTTTGGTGGCACCCCATGAAGACCAAGAATCCTCCAGAGGACATCCCGATTCACTGAATCGAACGCTTTACAGAGATCAACATAGGCTGCAAGCAGCCCCTGCCGAAACTCTCGTCTGCGTTCGGTGAGGACACGAAGTGCAAGGATACGGTCAATCGTTGACCTCTTTGGTGTAAAGCCTGACTGCTCTGGACGCTGGTGCTCAAGCAGATGGTGGCGAACCCTATCGAGAATTATCCGAGCAAAGACCTTGCCCGGCACTGAGAGCAGCGTCACCCCTCGGTAGTTGTTGCAGTCTTGGCGATCACCCTTCCCTTTCCAGAGAGGGACAACAAGGCCCCTCTTCCAGTCAGTTGGGATGATGCCTGTGTTCCAGGCAGAGCACAAAACTGCATGCAACGACACGAGTGCAGCATTTCCACCAGCCTTGAGAAGTTCGGCATGGATGCCACAGATCCCTGGAGCTTTGCCCGTTTCAACTGGTTCACCGCAGCTCGTGTTTCCACAAGCGAAGGTGGACCACAGTTGATTCGAGGGTCAGCAACAGGGATTGTAACACCCTTGACGTCCAACTCGACAGTTGGGGGATCAGCCTGGTACAACCGCTCAAAGTAACCGGCCCAGCGGGCCTTCACTTCAGACTCCTCTGTCAAGAGCCTACTACTCTCTGCTCGAACTGTAGTGCTCCGATGGATGGGCTTGGATGAACGTAATGCGCGAACTCCCCTGTAAGCGGGACGAGAATCACCTGTCCACAGGTGATGCTCTACCCCCTCACAGATTCCTCGCACATAGGCCTCCTTGTCCACCCTCAGTGCACGTACAGTTTTACGCCTCAGCTCCCTGAACAGCTCAGCTCTGCCATTCAGCCTGGCCCTGTGACTCTGGTCAATGGTATCCAGTGTCCCTTGAGAGACAAAATTCTTCTTTGCCCTGCGGTGAGCTCCAAGGCATCCACGGGCAACATCAAGGACGGTGGTCTTGAAGGTGCTCCACAACTCTTCAGGACCCCCCAAAGCACCCAGACCCCCCAAGTGTCCACTCAGCCTGTTCGCAAACTCCTCAGCTACTCTCTCATCCCTGAGCTTGGCAACATCCAGCCTCGGCTGGGATGGTACCATTCTCCAGGATTTAAGGTGCAGCTTTAGAGTTGCTACAACAAGCCTGTGGTCAGTATTGAGGAACTGAGCACTCCGGTAGACCCTGCAGTTCTGGATGATCCTCCAACGACCGTCAATGAGGACATGGTCAATCTCCTTTGCCACACCGCCAGCGTTGGAATACCAAGTCCAGCGATGAGCTTGTGGGCGCTGAAACCATGAACCAGCCACCCTAAGTCCATGACTTCTTGCAAAGTCAAGGAACTTAGTGCCATTCTGGTTCATAGTTCCTGACCCATGGGGACCAACACACACCTCATAACCGTCCCTATCAGTTCCAGTCGATGCATTGAAATCCCCCAAGACTAGAAGTGTATCTCGTCTGGGGCACTGATCAACCACAGACTCGAGTGTGGCGTAGAATGCATCCTTCACGGTGAGATCACTCGCCTCAGTCGGAGCATAAACAGAGACCAGGGAAATGACACCTAAGGAGTGACGAATCCTTAATCTCATAATACGCTCGTTGACCGGTGTTACCTCGATTATCATTGGGGTCAGCTTATTGGACACAGCTACAGCAACTCCTTGGGTATGGTAACCATCAGAGCGACCAGACCAATAGTAGGTGTAACCACCCACCATTATCTCGCCGCAATCCGGTCTCCGAACCTCAGAGAGAGCTGCAATGCCGATGTCCAAACGCTTGAGCTCAGATGATAACAGAGACAGGTGATCATCCTCTCTTAGGGATAGGACATTCCAGGCACCCACCCGAAGGGACCGCCTCAGGTTAACCCAAGGAGACCGCCGTCTGGTGGACGACACCTCAGCACCACTCCGACACACTCTCCCGCAATCTGACCCAGGGATGTTACCCCGTGGTTTCCCTCCTATCAAAGATTGGGGGTCCCGAAGGCTTTGCCCCAATCCCGTCATCCGGTGAGCTGCCCTGCGAAGGGAAGCTGCACAGGAGGTACTCCCACGGAGTGGGTTTTCAGATTTTTTTGCATTTTTGCGTTTTGCGGAATGAAGGGTTTTACGGTGGCCGGAGTGCAAATCCTGCCACCAACCTCCTAATAAGAAGTGACCCAACTGCAGGAGGACGTCCGCAGACACAGTTGGGCACTAGATATGGATGGCCGTTGGCTCACAAGGAGCTCCTCCGCCCTTTGACAGGTCTTGTTTTTAATCCTGCTGGGTGTCCATATCCAAACACCCTCCTCACCAGAAAACCTGGTGGGGGAGACGGTTTAGTCGCCGACAACCCAACCATGGAACAGGTTAGTACAGGTTTACATGGTACCTGTAGCAGGTCACAGATCGAACCTGACCTGACAGAGTCAGGTCCCCCAGGTCCCCCCCCCCCAAAAAACTTTCAAACTGCATGCCAGAAAAAGCAACCACACAGGTCGTTCCTTCGCTCTCACGTGCCCGTACGTGCAAAAAAAAAAAATATATATGTGTATATATATATGTATATACTTTAAAACCGCTTGCCAGACACAACCACACAGGCCATTCCTTCGCTCTCGCATGCCCGTACGTGCGTGGCCGTACATACAAGAAAAAACTTTCAAACCGTTTGCCAGAAACAACGACACAGGCCGTTCCATCGCTCTCGCGTGCCCGTCAGTGCGTGGCCGTACATGCAAAAAAAAAAAAACTTTCAAACAACCACACAGGCTGTTCCTTCACTCTCGTAAACGACGACTGGATTGAGGCATTGTGTTTATCTATAAATGCGCATAAGAAATCGAGAAATTATTAGAATACAGTAAGTCATCACTATCCTGAAGTAGTGCGTGCCCGTACGGAATGTTCACATCATTCCACGAATTATCACTTTCATTGAAGTAACAACTGCTGTGATACTTCCACATACAGAGAGTTAATTAAAATCCAAATTAAAATCAAGTTAACCTCCCTGTCTTTGCAAGCCATGACATTCGCTGCCATTGACCACTGCCACTCCTATGCCACGGTGAGGCGACAGGGTAGGATTTGTGGGAGACCTGAAAGTGCAGTGTCATTAGGTATTCCATGTTTGAATTGTTTTCGTTTGAAAATAGTTTAAAAAAAGAAATAGTTTGCAAAGCATACCACTAAATTGAGATGTATTTCGTTGGCAAGCATGTTGAGTAGAGCTGAATTCCTTAACACTTCCAAAGGTTAACTTCCAAAGGTTAATTTTTCCTTAAGGTATATCAAAAGGTATATCAAAGGTTAAAGAACTTACCACAACTTCCAAAGGCCACACCGTTTTGACAATTGGAAACAAAAAAAAGTTGTGCACTTTTTTGATAAATTATTTTCGGGACAATTTTTCTTCAATAAATAAATAATAATAAAAATCGTCTCCATGTACACACCTTTATCTCGTTAGCACCTCTTCATAAACAACATTGCTGAGGAAACGGCACTTCTTCTTTGTTTCCTCGTCCAGGACAAGAATGCGGAGGCTGCTGGATCTGCCAACGTTTTGATAAATTATTAGTTTTAATTGCCAATTATTCAATTAGCGCCAACGTATTTTGCCTTTTCGCAAGGAAAAATCACAGAGAAGAGAAGAGAAAAATCCGTAATGGCGAATGCGGCTGAGGTTCTCTTCCCCCCATCGGCCACGCCTACGCAGCAACGTGTCCTGTCATTGGTTGGTAAATAAATGGCCATAACTTGGGAATCACTTGTCCGATTGATATCAAACCTTGAAAAGGCACATCCTCAGGTCCCCAGCAATATACCTGGCAAGTTTCAATTTGATCGGATCAGTGGTTGTCGAGAAACGGCAGTCTCTCTCTCTCTCTCTCTCTCACACACACACACACACACACACACACACACACACACACACACACACACACACACACACACACACACACACACACACACACATACACACACACACACACACACACACACACACACACACACACACACACACACACACACACACAACATTGCTGAAATTATAGATAGATGAGAAAAAACATCTGATATGCCTTTGAATAACAAAGTCCCTGATTCGCTAAATCTCTCACGTACAGTATATTGGAGTTGTCAAATCTATTTCAGAACACACAATGATGTCCTCTTGAAATCCGGGATATTTATGTGTAGTGGTATTTATCTTCATGTTCATTTTTCAGTGTTTGTAGGCCAACATTAAATGTATTTAGCATATTTCACCAAGACAAGTAAGCTCCAGCCATACATGTTGTTACCTCCACCACTGAAGGTGAAGGAGTTTTTGTTTTCACGCCTCTCTGTCGATTTGTTACTTGAAAAATCGATGTTTTTATATGTATTTTTAGAAAAATTTAAAATTTGATTTAGTCAGTTGATTTTGTTATTCTGTCTGTTGGGTCGCCGAAATAGGTGACCCTTATTGTCAGTAATTCTGTCTGTTTGTTTGGATGTTTATTCGTTTGTCATCAGTATAATTGGTAGTAAACGTGGGCGGATTTTGACCAAACTCGGGTGGTCGGTACATCTTATGACCTTGTGCTTTGGAAATTGTGATGGTTGCTCGGGACGCTTTGGTTCCCCAGCAACAACCGAAAAACCTTCAAAATCGGTACCGTTCATGCGAAATCAATTCCGAAAGCCATTATCCCACGTAGGGTTATGAAATTTGGCACGAATGATCTACAGGTGAGTCTCTATCAAATATATTCCGGTTTTTGTGATATATGGAATACTTTACCCGCAGCGCCCCCTACAATTAGGGTATGCGCGAAAATTGGCGAAAATTGAAGGCCCCCTCGCGACCAGGTGAGTGCATCGATACGAATGAAACTTTGCAGGTTCATGGTACTCAATGAGTACTACAACTTTGCCTCAGGACATATTGACCGATTTCGCTTCGGTCAGGGGTCAAATGTCAATTCGTGCAAAATCGACAATATGCGAGAGCTGGAGGTGTCTTCGCGCCAAATGCTACTCCTCCTAGGGTTATGGTTGGATGGTCATGAAAATTCACACTAATCGTCTGGAATACATTGTGCACAAACGATCAAGCTGGATTTTCGATTTAGATCTTTGTTCACCCACAACACCCCCTCGAACTTTGGGGGATTTCCAATTTCAAACCGCATTTTTGGTACTTTTCATTCAAATGGATCCCGAGTAGTTATCAGTAGATGTAACTGGATGAGATTTGATATGCATAATCTTAAGATGATTCCCTATCTGCTATATGGCATCCATTTTGCTCTATATCTTATAGTTTCCATGCTCGGCGAACCATCGCCACCTACCGGCTTGTATATCTGTTTGTTTATCGCCTACAGGTCACAATTTTAAACCGATCTTCAGGAAACTTCACCGCATGATGGAGTTTGTCATAAGGAAGAAGACTTGTTTTGGAGGTCAAAAGGTGAAAAGATCAACATAGGCTAAAGGTCAACAACTTATGTGAGATTTTTTAAATCCTCAATTTTCATCTGATTGATTTGAAAGTTGAAGAGGATTTATATTTCAGGTCACTGAATTCAAGCGGTGAATTATTTTGAGGTCAACATGGACCAAAATGTCAACTTAGGCCAAAAGGTTAACATAGGCCGGATTTCTAAAATTGTCAATTTTCATCCAATTGACTTGAAATTTGAAGAGGAGTTGAAAATTTGATCTTTGATTCAACCACTAATTCTTTTTGAGGTCAAATTTGTTTTATTGATTTTGCAAGTATCGTGCTCTGCACGTCGTCTTCTTGTTTGTTTGTTACTTGGCAAAAACATATTTTTGCCAAGTATGTTGGTCTCTCGTATTTGTCAGTCTGTCTGTCTGTTTGTCACATGATTTTTGGCCACAGTTTTTAAGCAATCATTCTGAATTTTTTTGTGTGTGAAGGTGGCCAGGCAAGGAGAGCAACACTTAATTTTGGTGAAGATCCGAGTCCGTATCCGGATCTGATAATTTTTCAAGTGATTCTTCACAATTGAGCGATAGGGCCAAAAACGATATGCAGCACGATATCTCAAAAATGTGGAGGGCTTGATATGTTCTTGTGGATCAGGCATTGCGGGGTGGAGGTATGCGCTCTACCGAGTGCTCTTCTAGTTGTATGTGTTTTCCTCATTTGGGGGACTGCCAAGACAATGTCGCAGTACTTCTTCTTATTCTTCTACATCTTCTTTGAGCCGTCGTCCCAACCATTTGGGGTCAGGCACATGTATCCGCATTCTCCATTTTCCTCTACACTCCGCAGCTTCCTCTTCCAATTGCATGCTCTTCAAATCTCTTTCCACTACCCCAGTGCACATCCTCATATCAATAATTAACCATGGTCTAGATCCTCAAGAGAACATCATTATGAAGTCTTCAACGTAACTGGTCGTTTAGTCGATGCTACTAGATGTCACCTTGACAAGAACTGCGACTTAATCGAACTGATATTCCTCAATAAAGGTATGTAAGAATCATGGGTTCTTTCCTCAGTCTGTGATGGCTGATTGTGGGTTGGTAGAAAAGGCTAGAGGTACATGCACTCGCCTCTGAACGGTCTCGCCTGGGTTTGAACCCCAACCCAGCTCTAAACTGTCACCCTGGTGTTTCATATGCAGGGTGAGCCATCAATGTTTATGCCATCTCAATGATCGATGAACAGTAAGTGATGGACATGTTGACCAGCAATGATCGTTGGTGGAGGTTAAAGATCCCAAGGTGTGTTCTGCAAACTGTAGATGAGTTATCTCCAGCATTCTGAACAAATTACAAATTCCTGACACTTTAAGCCGAGTATCCAGGGACAGAGTAGTGACCCATTGAGGATTGGTTCTTTCCTTGTAAATGCCGTGCAGCTCTGTCATGAGTATGGACCACCCATATTACCTCCACCCACTGAAGGTGGACGGAGGTAATGTTTTCACCCCCCCCCCCTCTGCTTGTCTCTGTTTGTGAACAGGGTATTTCAAAAAGATGTGGATGAAATTTGGACAGGTTGGGTTTGTGACAAGGAAGAATTGATTCGATTTTGGTGAAGATCTGGATCCGGATCTGATAATTTTTTAAGTGATTCTTCACCATTGAGAGATAGGGCTAAACCGATATACAGCACTACATCTCAAAAAGTTGTGGACGGATTCGAACAAAAAATTGGTGGATAGGTTGGGTGTGTTACAAGGATGAACTGATTCGATTTTGGTGAAGATACGGATCCGGGTGGAGGTATGTGCTCTACCAAGTGCCCTTCTAGTTATTATTATGTTATCTCTCCCTTGCCCGCTCCAACCAAACAAGGTCTTTGGCTTATCTCATCAATTTTTAACATTGTCTTCCCACTTTCACTTCATCATCCCCTTATTTGACCGCATGTGGAACTCGTTTTCTTGCTTCTCACATTTCTGCTCATCACTTTGGGCTCAAAAGGTGACAGCCCACCAGCAGGTCCCGTCACATCAAGTGTGTACGAGTATTCACAATGTCCCCCACCATCTACAGATATTCCCCATGCATGATCGTTTCCTTTCCCGCCAGCAGTCATTGAAATCGTAATCATCTCATCAGCCTTGGTACTCTTAAAGAAACAAGCGTGGCAAAGGTCTACCTCGTACAACGCAAAACGCTACAGAAGACAACACCTTCGGCCCTTGGTATGACCTTGCCCAAACTTCAAATTCGGAAAATCAAGAAATCTGTCAGAAAAGATCTAGAATCCTCCCTCAAATCGGTTGACCAATGATCTAGTGAGCGATGGTAGTTTGAACAGATGAAAAGGGGTTGATGATCATTCGCTTTTGCAACTTGTATTCCGCACGAGCTTTTTTGCTGGAGCTCTCTGGAAGCGTTCATAAAGACCTTAGGGAAGCAGAATTCAAGCTAAACGTGTCACGGCACCTTAATGAACGTGGCATTGATTAATGCCTACTCATGACTTGTTAGAATGTTACCCTTGCATACAATCTGTACGAAAATTACAAGCTTCTGCCTTGATTAGTCTGTGGCATTTGTCTGCAGAGGTAATTAATGCACCAGGCAATTTTTGTTCAGAATGTAAACAACACTTTGACCTTGACTTGCACAGCTCGGAAAACAATGTGCCGAGTCTTCTTTTTCTGAAAAAAAAAAAGGATGGATAGTTCACACCAAACCACGCACCGTTGGCACAATCTTTTAAAGTGATATTCATCTTGGCGTCTACTGTACATGAAAGTGAAGGTAGAGTTAAACAAATTCAATATGTCAAAGTTACTAGATCTGATGGTTATCAATTTGGTTTTGCACCTCACGTCCATTTGTGAAAAGATTCACCATTTCGGAGCCAAGTGGAACGTCGTTTTCTCATCGTCATAGCCGTTTCTGGGGAGGCAGCAATGTCTCGTCCATCCATGGTTTATCTAAACACACGTGTTGACGTCATGTGTGCGTTTTATACGTGACTAGCTGAAGCAACCACGTTACCTGGGGAAATTTAGATTAAAAATGTATTTAAATATTTCTGCCTGCAGAGTGCATTACAAATTGGGGAATGTTGGCTTCATGGTTTCGTATGAATTACCAATCTTGTGAGTTACAAAATGCGCTTGGACCGCTTTCCCTTCTTTGAACTTCTTTTCATTAATTTTATCTTTTAAATATAACAAATCACGACAACCTCAACAAATGGTCTCCAAAATACCTACTACTCGATCACCCCCAGGGAAAATGAAAGAAGAGGCCATGCCAAGTTTGGTTGCACTGGTTCCTGCAGGATCCAAATGATTAAATGAATCAAACACAGAAACACACAAATTTTCTTCATCCGTTAGATTATGTACAAGACATAGCTGCCGCCTCAGAAAATATTGAGACTTACACATATAATAGGTTGTTAACTTCCAGCTGGGAATTCAAGTTTAATCTGCTCATTATAGGGTGAATGAGGGCATTATGGGGGCTCACGGGATAGCATGGCAGGAGCATACACGATACTCTCCTTGAAGGTCTCTCGTCTGGGTTCAATTCCTGGCCCGAGTATAAACAGTCATCTTGGTCCTTTGACATTGCATCAATGTGTATATCTATTTCCAAGGATACGTTAAAGCACACTTGTAACAACAGCAGGAATTTCCATACTGCCTTTTTAAAGGGTATGGTGTTGTGAGTCAGTACCCTGGCCAACTTCAAATGCCTACTCTCATCCACAGTGCACACTTACAATCACTATACAATGCCTCAGTGCCGATGTAATCGACCAACCAGATATGTGACAGAATCCTAGTCACATACCCACAAGAGTAGCAGTAGTAGTAGTAGTAGGCCTCCGTCGGTCGATGTCGACCATGGATGATGATGCGCCCTAGTTGTCGTTTGAGGCCGTGGTGATGTCACGGCTGAAATAGCATCGGCCATGGCTGATCAGTCCGATTCGGGAGTGGCAGTCTCTGCCGCATCGGGTGCAGGTGTGGGTGGTCGCAGGGTTGTCTCCACAGGAGCGCGCCTTCCGTCTGGCTCTCTTTTCTTCAGCCAGGTTCTGGATCTTTTCCTCTCCTGCCTTGAGTTGTCTTTTGAGCACGCTGCACCATCTGCTGCGGTCAGCTGCTATGTCCTCCCAGCTCTCAGTGTTGATATTCAGAGCTTTCATGTCGCGCTTGCAGACATCCTTGTAGCGCAGCTGGGGATGACCGGCAGATCTTCTGCCAGAGGCTAGCTCACCATAAAGGATATCCTTCAGTATGTGGCCATCTTCCATCCGGCACACGTGGCCGAGCCAGCACAGCCTGTGTTGTCTGAGGAGCGTGTGCATAGTGGGAAGGCTAGCACGTGCAAATACCTGGGCATTTGGCACTTTGTCACTCCATTTGATGCCAAGGATGCGGCAAAGACAGCGCAAGTGGAAGCTGTTCAGCTTCCGCTCTTGTTTGGCGTATGTTGTCCAGGTCTCACTGCCATACAGGAGCATGCTGATGATGCAGGCGTTGTACACTGCCATCTTAGTTGGGACTGTGAGCTTTGGATTCTCCCAGACACGTGTTGTAAGTCAGCCTAGAATTGTTGCAGCCTTCCCAATACGTTTGTTAATCTCTACATCGAGGAACAGGTTGTCGCTGATGGTAGACCCTAGATAGGTGAACTGGTGGACAACGTCTAGTTCATAGCTGTCAATGGTGATAAAGGGGAGTATCCACATTTTGGCCCAGCACGTTGGTCTTTTTCAGGCTGATGGTGAGACCGAAGTCTTTGCAGGCTTGAGAGAATCTGTCCATGAGACACTGGAGTTGTTGTTCAGAGTGTGAGGTGACTGCAGCATCATCAGCGAAGAGCATGTCTCTGATAAGGGCCTCGCGTACCTTGGTCTTCACTCCCAGTCTTGCGGGATTGAACAGTCGCCCATCTGATCTAGTGTGTAGGTACACCCCTTCGGTTGAGGTCCCAAATGCATGCTTTAAGAGCAGAGAGAAAAAGATGCCAATGAGGGTGGGCATGAGGACACAGCTTTGTTTCACACCACTCTTGATGTCAAAGGGCTCGGACATACTGCCCTCATACTAGATGGTTGCCTTCATGTCATCGTGAAATGACCTGATCATGCTATGTAGTTTCGGGGGGCATCTGCTTTTCAAAAGGATGTTGAAAAGCCCACCCCTGCTTACCAGGTCAAACGCTTTAGTGAGGTCAATGAAGGCAACATACAGGGGCTTCTGCTGTTCACAGCACTTCTCCTGTAGTTGAAGGAGGGAGAAGATCATGTCTACTGTTGAGCGTTCTGCAAGGAAGCCGCACTGGGACTCAGGGTAGACCCACTCAGCTAGCTTCTGAAGGCGCACAAGCACGACTCGGGCATAGAGTTTGCCTACAATGCTCAGGAGGGAAATACCCCTGTAGTTGTTGTAGTCACTTCTGTCACCCTTGTTGTTATACAGGGTGACAATGTTGGCATCTCTCATGTCTTGTGGTACGGCTCCTTCTCTCCAGCACTGGCGAAGGACGTCATACAGTGGCTGCAAGAGGGAGTTTTTGCAGTTCTTGATCAGATCCGGCGGAATGCCATCGTTGCCAGATGCTTTGCCACAGGCCATGCTGTCAATAGCCTTGCGGAGTTCCTCCAGTGTTGGTTCGGCATCTCGCTCCTCCATGATGGGCAGAGGTTCGATGGCTCAAGGGCTGAAGTGATGACGACGTTCTCTCTGGAAGATAGCTCTGAGTAGTACTCTACCCATCTCTCCACCTGCTTGCCTTTGTCAGTGATCACTTCCCCGCTGGACAATTTGAGGGGGGGGGGCTGTTTTGCTCTGAGTTGGACCTAGAGCTTTCTTGATCCCCTCATACATCCCTTTGATGTTGCCTATTACAGCTGCAGTCTGGATGTCGTCGCTGAGCTGCTTCCAGTATTCATTGGCACATCTTCTCGCTGTCTGCTGCACTTTGCTCCTGGCGGCTCTGAGTGCTTGGATTGACTTCTCACTTAGTGAACGCTTGTATTCAGCAAGTGCAGCACACTTCGCTTCGATGACGGGAGTCATCTCACTGGACTTGGCTTCAAACCAGTCGCAGTTCTTAGAGGTGTTCCTCCCAAATATTGTGAAGGCTGTTTTCTAAATTGTCTCCCGGAGGTGGTCCCATTTCTCAGAGGCAGAGTTGTGTGGTTGGTCTCTAGACAGGGCATCTTCAAGGGACTTGGCAAACTCCTCAACTTTTTCTGGATACTGCATCTTGGTGGTATCGATGCGTGGCTTCCCCACTTGTTTGGTGCGATGGATCTTTTTTGGGTGTAGCCTGATCTTGCTGCACACTAGTGAATGGTTGGTGTCGCAATCTGCACTTTGGTATGTGCGAGTGAGGAGCACAAACTTGAGGCTTGTACGTCTGACAATGACCATGTCCAGCTGGTGCCAATGCTTTGAGCGTGGATGTCTCCATGGCACTTTGTGTTGCGGCTTCGTCTGGAAGTAAGAGTTGGTCATGCAGAGGCCGTGATAGGAACAAAGCTCCAACAGGAGCTGCCCATTCTCATTGATCTTGCCAACTCCAAAGTGTCCCAGGCAAGAAGGCCAAGAGTCATGGTCGGCACCCACTCTGGCATTGAAGTCACCAAGAAGGATGAGGTGTTTATAACTGGGAATATTCTTGATGATGTCACTGAGGTTGGTGTAGAATGCATCCTTTGCCTCAGGTGTGGATGTCAGAGTAGGAGCATAGGCACTGGCAAGGGTGACTGGGCCGTCAGAGGTTTGGAGTCGGAGAGTTAGTAGGTGTTCGGACCCCTTGTCACCTGGTTCAACCATTTTCAACAAGAAATTCCTGACTGCAAATCCTACTCCATGTTCTCTGCACTCCTCTGCACTCTTTCCTTGACAGAAGAAGGTGTAATCTTTCTCCTTGAGTGTGCCTGATCCAGCTTGATGTGTTTCTTGCAGAGCAGCTATGTCCACCTGTAATCTCTGCAGCTCGTCATTGATGATGGCTGTCTTTCTCGCATCGCTGATGTCTTGAAGGTCCACAGCGAGTCCTGGTGTCATTGTTCGGACGTTCCAACATCCATATTTAAGAACTGGTCTTATGCGTTTATTTGATTCCTTTACTTTGTTGCCTGGTGCGATAGTTACAGTCTGCTTGTCGGTGTTATCCTAATCCCCATGCAACCAATAAGGAAGACAGACTGTGGCGGGACAACACCTAACTGGCTGGGGGCTGCCCAGCTTAAGGTGGGCGGTAGCTGTCCAGTGAGATCCGAAAATCTCTCCCACTGTCAGAAGCAAACTCTGGCACCACGCTCTACACCAATTGAGCGCTGTGGCTTATCACCGGTAAACTGCTGCTTCCCGTGTTGTTTCGACGCTGTGAGGAAAAGCTGGAGTGTCCTCTCCAAGGCAAGATAATATGGAGAACCAACTGTTGCCCAAGTAGTAGGTCCCCCCTCTCTAGTAGGCCAAAATAATTCGGCGGATGTGTTGGGCGAGAAGTGTAAAGGTGATGGAGGAAGTGACGGTGACACAGAGGGAAAAACTAAATGGGGTGACCCAAACGTGTGAGACGAGACACCAGGTGACGACGGAAAGAAGAAAAGAAATAATAGTTGAGACAAGGGAGATAACAAGGGAAGAGACGGAAATAACAGAGACGCGGGAGATGGGAACGATGGAGGGAAGACTACACGATCCAGACGGGGTTAAAGATGCACACACACAGAGTTAGCGAGGCTTGCGGAGCGTGTAGGGACCCGGTGCGAGCAGCTGGATAGCCTCCTCCAGGAACGAGGGGAGGGAGTATGCCCCCTTGAGGCGACTCAGGACCGGGCAGGTCCGGTCGTGCCGAGCGAGGTAGAGGGGACGAGTACTGCGAACGGGTGCACGCCGAGCTTGGGGGGTATGGAGACCCCGGAACCCCTTGTGGGGGCGCGAATCCCCAGTGTGGTTGTCCCGGTGTGTGTGGTGAAAGGTGTGGAAGTGACCCCGTGTGTGAGTGGTGTGGTGGCAAGTGTGCCGAAGTGCGTGCCTCCCAGCACGCCCTGTGTGGATGAGGCACCGTGTGTGGAAGGAGCCACGTGTGCAAGGGGATGGATGGCACGAGTGAGTGAGCGGCCGTGTGTGAGAGAGCGGTAAGTGAGGGAGATGACGGTCGGCATGTGGGAGCACGCAGCCGCTTCTCCCGGTGTGAATGTAATAGAGTGGTGTATGAGCGTCGTAACACGCAGGTGTGCGTGGGTCGAAAGGCGACGGAGACGACGGCGACAGAGGGACAAGGGCCGAGTAGCGGCCGTAGCTATTTTGAGCACCGTGGCGGGTTCACCCAGCGGCGAGCACGAGGTCTATGCTGTGCAACGCACGAGGCCGCCACGTGCTCGCTTGCGGGAGTGAAGCCCAGTCCGGAAACGCCAGTGGTGAATGTTGCCGATCCCGTGGACGGACAAAGTTTAGGCAGGATTTTGGATTTGGACCGGACGGGTTCTCCACGCGCGCGTGTGTGTTAAGCTCCAACGGGCAGAGCACATGTGTTTGCGTGGGGAAACCCTCGAGACGCGAGGCTTGTGTTTTTTTTTATGTGCCGGTGACGTCATGGCTGCGTGTATGGTTGGAATCCGGCAGGAGGGTGAATCCCTGCCAGATGGTACCGTCCAAGAGGGACGAGGGACGCGAACAGCTGCCATGACGTCACGCCGCAGGTGCACGGCTGCGAATTGCCGCGCTGATGCACAGGTTGCAAGTTGCTGCGCTGGTGCTGCGTAATTAAAATAAACATTAAAAAAAGCAAGCCTCGCTTCGGCTGAACAGGATTCCCGGGCAAGGGGTGGAAGACCCCCCTGCCTGGGCACAGGATGGCACTAGCTAGGGGGAAGGGTTAGCTTAGCTAGACCGACTTCATTGGGCAGGGGTGTCCTCATGGAGTCTGTGGAATGGATTAGTTTGAGGAATTGTAGTTCAGATTTAGGTTGGGAAAATTGATTTTTTGGGATTTGAGAACAGTGACAGACTTTGGATGTGTAGTGGGGACGTAGCTTAGCTACGTAGTGTTAAAAGGAACGTGCTGTAGTGTAAGGGACGACGTGGGAGCACGAGTTAGTTAGGGGATTTAGTGAGAAGGATGGCAGGATTCAGCAGTGTGAGTTGAGAAGTGTGGAATGGGACATGTGCTTGGTGAGTGAGTGAGGCCAGCAGGTCTGTGTGAGTGGAGCAAATGTGGAATGCATGGTGCGATGAGTGATTGGGGGGAGAAGTGATTCCCGCCCAAGGGACCCCAGGGTCAGTGTAAAGTGAGTTAGCTGGGGTAGTCAAATGAACAAAAATGGAAGTCGTTTTGTTGTTGGTGGCAAAGTAGGCTCGAAACCCGTTTGGAGGGGTGCAGGAGCCCTGTTGACGGGCTGGGAGCGTGGCTGCGAAAGGTGAGTATCGCTGAGTGGGTACCCCGGGCACCGGGCTAGTCGGTCGCGGTAGGCCAAGGGCCCATGGGGGGCCGGGATAGCGTAGTGGGCACGGGTGCGCCCGCATGATGTGGGGGCCCGGGGCACCGTTAGCCGCCTGGGCAGTGCATTGGGCACGGGCACCCAGGGAAGGGGCCCGGGGCGCCAGTCTGCCACGTGAGCGTTTCAGAGGAGTCGCCATGGAGGGCACTCCCCGGTGTTTAGGGAGCTGGTAGGCTCGGAGGCAGTGTAGTGCCCGGGGGTGCCATTGTTAGAGAATCGGCAGAGGGTAGTGCCTGCCAAGGGAGCCACGCGTCCAAGCCATGAGACCTTGTGAGGGCACGGAAAGAAAATTGGGGGGGGGGGGCGGGCGAGGCCTGAAATTGTGAGGACACGAACACAGGCGATGGGAATCTGGGTTGTTAGAACCGGTAGCTTAAGCGAGAGGCGCTTGTTGAAAGCCCCGGGATAGTTTAAAGGTAAATGGTTAGGGTAGATTAGGAAGTGTACCCTACCGCTCCATCCATCCCTTCGCTCTCGTTGTGGGCCGCTGGACCAACTTTGGGATTAGATCGCTGAAGTCCCAGGAGGCCATGCTGAGGCTTGAGTTGGGCCTCGACGCAGGACGCTAGCCCTCCCTCATTCCCCTCCAGGAAGGGAACAAAGGGGTTGGGAGTAGGCTAGGAGACAATAGGTTAGCCGAACAGAGACATAAAGGGGGTTAGGGGACGAATTCTAGTGGGGAAAGAAAAAAATAAAAACAACAAAAAAATAAGTTGGGGCTAAATTGGGTTTTACAAATTAAGGGAGTGGGTAGGTACAGTGACAGGCAAAGGCGATAGGTGGGAGGGAGACAGGTAGGTCGGTCTGAGCCCGCCTTCTGTGTGGCCACCACCACCGCACTCCCTCCACCAACCTGCACTGCACAGCAGGAGGCCGGCCAACTTCATCGGCTGTTGTTTTGCTGTGAGGCCTGTACCGGCCAGATCGTCTGCAGCTGTTTTCTGCAAGGCCTGTGCCGGTCGGATCGTCCGCCGGCTGTGTTTGCCTGCAGCGGCCTTGTTCTGCAGGCTATGCTTGCCTGCCTGCCTTTGCCATTCATGTCTGCTGCCCTCGTCATTTTGCTCCGTTCTGTTTTGATTTCCCCCCCTTTCCCCCCGTTCATTTCCATGCGTGCCGGGATCATCGTGAAGGAAACAGTTTGCAAGCTGCAGGAACTGTCCTGTTGGCAGCTACAACACGGGCCTGCGCCGGTTGACTTTGCCTCTTTCTGCCTGCAGAGTTCATTGATCCTGGGCTATGGTTTAGTGTAAGATTTTTAAGGTTAAGATGTACTGTAAATATGAGTGCGCCCCTGGCATGTCTGTCTAGCGCCGGCAATTTTATTTAAGTCGTCTGTATGAGTGTGTTTGTTAGTTAGTTAGTTACTCAGCCCTCAGGTTATTTATTTTGGGGACACAAATACCATGAATGTCGCACTCAGGGATCCGAAGGTAAAACGTACTAGGGGAGAACTACACATGATGGCACACGAGAATTCGACGACTCGGGACGAGTCTGTAAAAAGAGGAGGGAGAAGTGTTACGGTTGTGGAAATTCGCATTACACCATAAAGGGCCCTCATGTGAGATATCTCTGTAAGTACATGTGTAGTTAGCCCAAACCCGTTGTATAGAGGGAATTTATGTGATCCATCCGGGCTGCGACGCTTTAAGTTAGTCATTTTTCTGTTCTATCTTTTATTTCAAACAAACAGCATCTCAACAACCACGCCATCCCCACCACAGTGCCAACCACACAATGATGCCACCTCCACCACCTACGCTACCACATCATCACTTCTACAACAATTCGCAAACACCACCACCTTCGCCTTTACCTTCACAACTTCATCCCACATCATCACTTCTACGGCCATTCCCAAACACCACCAGACAACACCAAACGTCGTGTTCCCGGAGCCGTTCAGCCATGAAGGCCGAACGCGTCGATCCGCAGATCAGAAATGCTTCACGCCCACTTCTCCTCCATCCAATGGGCAAGCGCGAGGCGGCTTGGCCCAGCCTCCAGGCGCGTGAAGGTGAATTCCGTCTATGTCCGTCTATGCAAATTTTAGGATCAGGGGAGGTTCACGCCCATTTTTGCCCGACCAATGGCTGACCGGGGGGGTGGCCCCGCCTCCAATCGTGTTCTGATCCGAGAATTTGCATATCGGTGCCTCCTGAGAGCTATAAAGATGCGAGAGGAAGGCGACTCGGGGGAGTTGGTTGTGAGAGAAGTGAGAAGCGTGGAGTGTGGAGCATTGAGCGTTGGGGAGCGGAGTTAAGAGTTGAGCTGGAAGAAGGGGAGTGCGCGCGGTAGAGCTGTAGGCGGCGAGTCGGGGCAAGGGAGCTTGGGTCCGAGGCAAGATGGACGGCGATCGGCGATGAGGTTGCGATGAGGGGGATCGCTCGTCTCGTCGCGGAACCCAAGCCAGCCAGCCACTCCCCTCCCCCAGGACATCAACAATTTCCCTTTCCCCCGTGCTTAGATAGTGCAAAGGGGGCCCCGTTCCTCCCCCACCCCAAATGTGGTGCCAACGAGCACGCCAGGGGCACGGAGTCGGGGCACAGCGATGCGGACAATTTTGCGGCTTGCCCGCCAACGCGTCACGAGGACGTCCTCTCGGTCCCGCACACATTTGGTCTACGGGCCTGTCTGCCTCCTTGTCTGTGAGGGTGGCTTCCTTCTTTTGCTTTTGTGTAAATGTGTGTTGGCGCCGTCTGTGAAGTAAAACTGTGTAAGTGTTGTTGTGTGTATGCGTTAGGTCGGTGTCAACCGTTTTCTTCTTGCCTTTGCTTTTTGTGTATTCTGTATAGCTGTATAGACGTGCTTTCCGTGTGTCGCGTAATAAACTGCTTGCTTGTTGAACTGTGCCCGTTTCGCTTCGTCTTTTCTCTATTTGAATCTCCATCTTGCATAACGTAAGGGGTTCGTAGTGGGTTCAACATCCCGGTAATTAATCTGAACCGTCCAGGTCGACGATAACACCGCTCGGTTATCCCAATAGTACGGAACGGGCCGCCCAAGCGGCTCGTGTCCAGAGTTGACCTGTGGCGAGGTACGATCGCCCGGTTTACCATCCACGTGGGTACTTAGGTAGGTCGAGTTTGGTGAACAACCCCACCCTACACGGGTGGCCGATTGGCACGATTGTGGTGAGGTCGAAAGGCCCACTCGTGACTAGCTCCCGGCGTTGTTCCGAGAGGGTCACGACAGAATTGTCCGTCCAGTGGGCGATGTGCCGCGATTCGAGTCACGTGGCCGTTCGCACGCCGGCGGGCGCGAATTCGCAACAATATATAGATATATGCTGTATATAAATATACAAATAAATATTTAAATATACAAATATATAAATATACACACACACACACGTATATGTATATATGTATGTATGTATGTATATATGTATATGTGTATATGTGTGTATATGTATATATATACATATATACATACATACATACACATATATACATATACACATAGGCATATATATATATATATATATACATATATACACACATATGTGTATATGTGTATATATATATATGTGTATATATGTGTATATATGTGTATATATGTATATATATATATATATATATATATATATATATATATATATATATATATATATATATATATACACACACACACACACATACACACACACACACACACACACACACATACACATACACATACACACACACACACACACACACACACACACACACACACACACACACACACACACACACACACATATCAGATATCTGTCCTGACTGTTATGGTGAGCATCGCCACGGATTTTCTCTTGCACAGTAAAACCGCATTATCCGCAAAGGACAACCGTCCGTCTGCCACTCAGACGATTGTTCCCACTAATGCAAACCATTCAACCAGAAGGCACGTGATGTGATTGGCGGGTAAGTCGAAACATGTGGAGTGTGATGAGCACTCCCCTGATGCCCATTGGACATAGTCCTACACGGATGGTTGTTCTATGCGGATTATGCGGTTTTACCATGTGGGACATAATCCACAGCGACGCTCACCTTTACAGTCAGGAGGTGCATCTGATGTAGAAACGACGAATGTGGTCATCATTGGTTAGATATATTATCGGCATGCCGTGTTGATGAGGGCAAACAAGCCTGAAATCCGGATTGGTCGCTCCGTTTGATGTTTAACTGATGTTGACCATGTAATGTTTGACAGTCACCGGACCAAGGCCTCTGGGTTGGAGTTGACCCTTTGATGTGGGACTATGTCCAATGGGGACCGGGGTAGTGGTCTTTTGGGGTCTTTTTGTGTCTTCAGAGATTTTGGGATCTTGAGGTCTTCAGAATCTATTGGGGTCATTGGTGACTTTTGGGTCTTCAGAGTGTGTTTGGGTCTTAGACATGAGGGAAAAGTCTAACTGCACGCATATTCATGAAATAACTGTCGGGGGTCACTGTATGATGGATGCCATTGCCTTGGAGGCATGCTGTTTTCAGAACCGCAACAACATACATATATATGTGTCTCCTGTGTGGTTGACTCAGCCTGTCATCCTTCCGAGATCGGCGAAATGAGTACCAGTGTACTGGGCCGGTGTATACCCCGGTTAAAATAGGTGTACCATATCCCTGTGTCGTAAGAGGCGACCAGGGTTGCGTCAGGAAGGGCATCCGGCGTAAAACATGTGCCAAATCACTATGCGGATCATACCGATGATCCGCTGTGGCGACCCCAAAACGGGAGCAGCCGAAAGAAGAAGAAGAAGATGTCTCCTGTGTCTTTGGGATTATCTGTATCCTTGGGGTCTTTGGGGTTATCTGTATCCTTTGGGTCTTTTGGGGCTGACGGAATTAATGTTCAAATAAGTCGTGATTAATTGGCATATAGTCTTCAAGGACTGGCGGAGGCTTCACAGCTTCACCGCCTCACAGACCGAGCTTTTCGTATGTATATATGTGTGCACTCCTTCTTCAACGACCCCGCCCCCCCCCCATTATGCTAATTTATTGTGGAATCCGTCGTGGGGGAAGGGCGAGCAAAGCCTTTCACGAACTGGCCGGGCAGGCTTGACGTTCAACTGAAGTTCAGTTGGGCAAGAATTTTCATAAGTTCGTTGTGCCAGCGATAACTCCCCTACTCCTCGTGAAAGACATTTGATACATATTTTCTTGTGAAATCCTCTTTTGTGTGAATACGAATCCATTAAGGGACCGTTGGTTGAGACGCCACGTGACACATGAGGGAGAGGGGCAATTCAAGTGACTCATGCTCATGCAGGACTTGCATTGCATATGGAGAGGGAAAAGGTTTGTCAAGAAAACGGAGGATTATAGACTGTGAGAAGCAGATTATAAAAGGTGGGAATTATACTTGGATTTTTGAAAAGACGGTGAATCATCTGCTCAAGGGATAAAGTGAACAGGAGAAGGTGAACATTACAGGGGACGCAGAAGGGGAAGAATGATGTTGGGATGGAATATAAATTTGGACTGGAAGAGGATGACAAACAGTGGGATATTTCTGGGACGACGGAGTGAATTGTGTGATTGTGTGTGTGGATGGGTGATGATACTGGGGTTGGTGCAGCGCAGGCATGATGAGCCAAGTGGACTCGTCCTGCGCCAAAGTTCCATGTGCATGATTTTTTATCCCTCCCTTTCCATGACTCCCAATTGGAACACAACGTACGGCTGGGCGAGATAGCCGAGAACGAGAGGGAGCACTCGCCTCTGAGCTATCGAGCCTGGGTTTGAATCTCGACCCGGCTATAAACTGTCATCCCGGGGTTTCACAGGTCGGGTGAATCATCAATGTGTGTGTCGCCTCTCAGATGGATGTTAAACTGGACATCCCATCTGCCGGAATTAGTTGGTGGACGTTAAAGATTCCACGGTGTCCTTCGCGAAGAGTGCGAGAGCCATCACCGACGTTGTGGACAAATCTCAAATTCCTGCTCCAATCTACAGGGGGCACTGCATCAGCTGCACACATGCAACATGATAACGTCACACATGCCTTGTGGGACGAAACGTTTTTTTTTTATAAAACCTTTGGGCCACCCCAAACGTTTGCATCTTGCATCAAGAATGTTCACCGAGAGGACATCACAATATTGCTCACTTGCTGTTAGATTTCAAAATACTGCTCCTTCTGACCTCAATTCAATATATTTCGCAAGGTTCCGATAAGAAACCGTCATTTTAAAAGCAGCATGCTCCTTTGCTGATACATTGCCAAGGAACGGACCGCTCGGTACAGAACTGAAGTACAGGTACACACTGCACGATCATAGCGTCTTGGACTGTCTGTTGACTGATGTGTACACTGTACATGCTTCAGTAGACATATTGACAACAATAATGTATATTTTAGCACATGCTGTAAAAATTATGTTCAAGTAACAACCTTCAATTTTGATTTCACTTCTCATTTGAGGCCCACACTCTCAGGAGCACTCTCGTGGGGCCACCAGCACAATCTGTCTCCAAATACGGGCAGCATCACCAGTGTGTGTGTGTGTGTGTGTGTGTGTGTGTGTGTGTGTGTGTGTGTGTGTGTGTGTGTGTGTGTGTGTGTGTGTGTGTGTGTGTGTGTGTGTGTGTGTGTGTGTGTGTGTATGTGTGTGTGCTCTCCACGACTTCAAAAATCTCAGTGTGTAATCACATAATCCAGAAACCTTACTAAGATTGAAAATCTTCCATGAAAATAGTTACGTCTTGAGAGCATGGAGATCCTCGGCCATTTCCTGGGTGATACGTTGCTGATGGTCATCACGGGCCTTTCGCACATCTCTGACTCGGCCTGGAGGACCTTCGGTTTGTAACAGCAAGCAAACTGCTTCTGATCAGCAGGTTGAGATAAACCATCTGTGCAGTGGATCTCCATGGGTTTCACTGTCGTTATTGTACATCAGCACACCAAGTGTTATAAATGACACGTTTTTGTTCAAAACACATCTGGCAAACATCACCCCCAGGCAGAGGAAGCAGACGGCTGCTGCGACCGTGCCTAACGGCACTTGACACGGACAGGCAGCAAGGCTCGTGCAGGCGGTTCAAAGGGCAGCGAAGCGCCGAGAGCCGAGGAGCGGAGTGCCGTGGGGGTGAGGAGTGGATTGGTCCTCCAGGGATGGGGTTCACACAGATTACGCCGAGGCAGCTGGTGTATGCGTTCTCCATACAGAAACCCCGCATACATCTCTGTCTACAGGTGGCGGATAAAGCAATCAATCATTCCACACCACTCACCGCATTTATGATACTCGGACCTCGACACCAATGTCAAAACAATGGAACTTGGAGCATCGCATCATGAGCTTGGATTGCACGTGTCATTTCAGGTCTACTATTCCAGGCCTGAGATCCTTTCTTAATTGTAATTGTTGTAATAAATTATTATTGCCCTACAGTGTTCCAAGGCTCATGGAGGACATGGTACATTTCTCACATGCAGGATAGGACATCATCAATGTCCTCAGAGGTGAATTACAAACGTGTTGGCAAACAATAATGGGCAAGTCAACATCGTACCTGCAATTCCAACCTGGCATCCAATCGTCGTGAGCTGTGTGTTCAGATGGGAGTGATAAACTGGACAAACTATTCAGTCTGACCTATATTTCAAGGTCGTTGTGCTCATTCCTGTTTCTCAGAAACGGTTGAACGAACAAACACGAAAATATCAACTTTGATCAATCTTGCAGCGCAGAAACAAAACAAACAAGGAAATGAATGGTGTGTGAGCAAAGTGAAAGGCTGTGGTCCGAGAACAAAGTTTCCGGTTTGTTGCTTTGCTTTGCCGAGGTAAGGTGGACATTTCCATTCATATAATGTAGGGGTTTGGGATGTGCCAAAGCACCTACAATTAGCTCATTCATGATGATGAAAACCACTGGGAACACACATTCACCATTTTCCAGGGAATATCCAGTTAACAGGGTGCTTTGGCTGCACTCAACCCTTTTACTATCGAAGAAAAGTACAATTGTGCATCTCGTTTAACTAGATTATCAATGGTAACAAGAACACTACCAACTACAATGACACTCGGTACAGCGCATACCTCCGCCGGGCTAAACAGTTTACGTTTTGTAACTCGCTGATAGGCCGCATCTGCTTCTGGACATTAACCAACATCTAATTGGCTTGTTCTCGTCATGCACACAACTCATCAACCAAGTTCTGTCAAAATCCGTCCACAACCTTTGGAGATATCGTGCTTACAGACAGACAGACAGACAGACAGACATGGGTGAAAACCTTCGGTCGCAGAGGTAAAAATGAAAGAACAACAATAAGTAAAATTGGATTTATAATAATAACTCAGGAAATCAATGATAAAATGAAAACACGTTGCACCTTGTTTTGCTCATCAGCTCAATTAACCTTTCGGTGCTTCGGAGGCAGAATAACCTCACAGTTTCCATTCCAACAGATCTGATGAGCACTATTCCTTGTTTTGGGAGTTGGTTTCCTTTTCCTTCTATTATTGGTATTCAAGGTCAAAGGTCATGAAATAGCTGGAAGAAGCACTTTGAGGAGGAAGAAGTGCCGACCGGGAATCCTTGTTGGGAAAAAGAACAAAGACGACCATGTGGCCATGTGGCCTGGTTGAAGACCTACTCATTGCTGGCCTGGCTCGTGGCTGTTTTACTTTGTCTTTGGACATCGTCGCCACTGGCTTTCGTCTCGCTCCTGTTTTATAAAGCGGGCTACTTTGAGTCCTGCAGCCACTCTGTACATGGCAGACAAAGGGAAGTTTGTTGTGTAACCTGCCTGCATTCATAACTTGTTGTATAAGTGTGATGCGTGATGGCTCGTGGGAATTTGGTTTTGCGTTTTATTTCTCATCATTGTATATAAGTTTGCGTATTCCGAGTAGCCTCTTTGTGTCTTTTGACTCGCTTGATTTGTCACATTTATGATAGCGTCTTGTCGACTCTCTTCCCTGTACTTTGCTTTTCAAACAAGCCCTTTAAAAGGTGAGAAAACATGTTTCGAGCCAATTGCTTTCCATGTGTGTTTGCCGTCGATTTGGGCTCATTTGGGCGACCGAGGTGAACGGTAAAGGACAGCAATTATAATTGAATGCAGTGCCATAAAAGAACGTTTGGATCATCTCTCACGATGAAAGATCCTGGAGCTGAAGAATCCTGTTTTAATGGGTACTCGGATGCGACAATACTTTCTCAGCATAATACCGCCCCGTACATTCCCTCCCCCCCCCCACCTCGCCGCCTCCCCACCCTTTATTTATACATTTATCAATGCAGAGCCTTGCTGGAGTATATAGATTACAGTAGATCTGAGAAATAATGCAGAATAACTGGCATCGCATCATTACAATAATTATTCATGTTACCTCAGCAATGTGTGATCAGGCTAATAACTTGTCCAATAAATTCAGGTCAGCTCAGATCAGGTATCAGACCATGCGCCAGAACAGCACGTCGTTGCGTCCACTTTCCACCGGTACTCCAGGGGCCTCCATCCGACCATCTCCCAGGTGGATGCCTGGCCCATACCCATCTCCTTGAGATGCTGATCAACCTGCTGCAACCATGAGGCACACGGTCGGGCCATTAGCCTCCTCCACTCACGACACTCCCTCGCTGAGAGAATCTGGTGAGCAGGATCGGCGTCAGGAAAACGAGCCACATGTCCATACAGCTGCAGCTGACGCTCGCAGACTATGCAGGTAACAAATCTCATTTAAGTCGCTCTCAGGAACCGCGTGTTGGACACAAAGTCCGACCAGCGGGAAAAAGGATTATCCGAAGAGACCTGGTACCAAAGGAATTAATTCTCTTGGACTTGATCCCCTGGTCAGAGTCCAAGTCTCGCATCTGTTGAGCAAGACTGGAAGCACCAACGACTTGAACTTTCATCCTCCCGCACAAGTACTGACAGTGCCACAGCGCATGATCCAGTGAATCCATGACTCCCCAGGCCCGACCCAGATGTCGACTGGTTCACAGCCAGCAGATATATGAATATCACTGCCAAGGTAAGTGAATCTCTCCGTGACCTCAAAATCCTCACCGCAAACAGGTACAGACAGGACAGCGGCATCCAAGATGTCACCGAAAGCCTGGATCTTAGTTTTGACCCAAGAAACCCGTAATCCCAACGGCTCCGACTCCTCATTCAGCACCTCGAGGGCCCCCAAAAGGATATCTAGAGTCTCCGCAAAGGTGACTCCATCATCTGGGAAATCAAGGTCAGAGATCTTGACATTCCCAAATGATGCACCACACCCTGATCTCTCAGACATCCTCCCCAGAATCCAATCCAGACAAGCGCTGAAAAGTGTGGGGGCCAGTACACACTCCTGACAAACTCCAGTAACAACTGCAAATAAGTCAGAGATGGTATCACCACATCTCACAGCACTCTCAGTACCAGAGTATCGTTCAGACATTAGATTGATCAGTTTTGGTGACATCCAACGAAAACTAAGAAGCTTCCAGAGGGCATCCCGATTCACTGAATCAAACACTTTACAGAAATCAACATAAGCTGCAAGCAGCCCCTGCCGAAACTCTCATCTGCGTTCGGTGAGGACACGAAGTGCAAGGATACGGTCAATCGTTGACCTCTTTGGTGTAAAGCCTGACTGCTCTGGACGCTGGTGCTCAAGCAGATGGTGGCGAACCCTATCAAGAATTATCCGAGCAAAGACCTTGCCCTGCACTGAAAGCAGCGTCACCCCTCGGTAGTTGATGCGGTCCTGACGATCACCCTTGCCTTTCTAGAGAGGGACAACAAGGCCCCTCTTCCAGTAAATAAATTCCTACATTCATAATATCATCGTACATATGCTGGTATTGTTTGTGGATATTAAAAGTTAACCCGTCTAATCATTATCATTCATTTTATCAATACATGACTACAGACAGGTACGGCTCTCGATAACAACACACAGAAGGAAACACAGACGCAGGGTGAGGAGATTACACAAGTTACAAAACACAGGATTAATCATCTCTATCTCTGGCATAATTCACGTTCAAGGTTAAAAATAAAATAAACTTTTGTTAAACGGTTAAATTTGAATCAAATGTTATGCCTAGATTAGACATTATTGAATCATACCTGAAGCCGTTATTTTTTGTGTACAAAGTCAAGGCTACACAAAGTCAGCTGTTCACCACCATCTCAGATCATCCCCCATCCAAAACCATGACCTTTTCTACACCCGTTAAACCACCTTCCGTATCTTCTGAAATATCTCGTTCCCCCCAACCAAAAATTTTGCTTCTGTATCCATGTTGTCCACCCCTTGTGTTCTCCCCATACCCCTCACTTGTAACAAGTCTCCCTCTATTTTGACAGTCGACCCTGCTGTTGGTGCCCCCCCCCCCATCTTTCTCCTGTTCCTTTTGTTCTGTTGCATCATGATCTGTTCAGTGTTCTCACTCTTCCATGAGCCTTGATTTTGCATTCAAATACTAATGCCAAAAATGATCGAAGTGGGAGCGCAGAGATTTATTTTATCTGTTTGCCAATAACTCTGCATGACAAATTTAGTGAGCAGGTGGTGAACTACACCGATATTATGAACTTTTGTTTGATTACGATTGGTTCCCTGCCCCGATGACTATTGTTGCTGCGAGGCTAATATCAGGACACAACAGAACGTAGTGTGATCATCGGCTTCAAAAAGGAGTGATTCGAGCAAATCAAAAGGAGCAAATTTTTCACTTCCTAAAGTGGCGTCATGATCGAGAGACTGCAATGAGCCTCAAGCAACTCCACAAACAAGGAGGCACGAGTTTAACCGGTATAACTATCCTTCTAAAGGTACCCTGAGGTCTTTAATGTTCACAAACAAGCGAAAGGATGGAATGGACAACTAGCTTCGAATCGGACCGCGAGACGTTTATGCTCTTTCTACTCATCACCGCACCTGAGAGCACCAGCAAGCCGAGCCTGCCAAATGACATCACAAAGTAAATAAGACAAGAGAACTAAAAACAAACGAAACAGAAATAACAAGCCATGGAAGAGATAACTTGCTCAAGTCTGAATATACAAAGTGGAGCCAAAAAACAGTCAGGACTGAGCAGAGCATTCAAATGAGACATCATTGGGTGTCTACACACAAGTCTGCCATTGCATGGCTGCACGCTCTATATTTAGGAGAAACCCTGTTGGGGGAATAACAGGATATGAAGATTTGTCACATCCTGCAATTCGCTTCGAATTGCCCTGAATGGTTAATCCGATCACCCGAAATAAACCTCGCACAGTTACAGCCCATTCATTACCAAGAGTGGCGCATACCAAAGCCTCGCACACCTACGTGTGTCACACTCTGCTCCTGACAGCCATCACACACGGGTGCTTATTGTCTTTACATGGGGGTTCGCTCCTTCCTGGATCCCTCCCGATCTTCTAACTGCACTCTTTTCCATCTCCCGACAAATCTCCACACTCAGCTCCTTTAATACAGCGCACTCCTATCTCAATTTACACTCGCCTTCTTCCGAACCTGCTCTTTCTAATCTCCTCCATTCAGATCTCGGCTGCTTTTGCAAAATCTCTCCACCCAACACAGGTGGCTTGATTGCAGTCTTCCACACAATAATCTTCCGACATATCTCGTTCCCAACTTACTAAAATCCTCTTACGTATCTCAATCCAAACATGCTCCAATCTTTCCAACTAGTTCTGTAGTCCGACATTGCATCCAATCTCTCCACTTGGTTTATCCATTGCTCAAATCTTCAACAGCTACGTTCCAGTCTCCAATCTTTATGCCACTCACATGAAGTGACAAGCAGGGGTTAGGCAATCGGTTCACTCTGTCTGTCTCTCTACAAACGTCAGTTTATGATCGAGGAACAAAGAACTTCAACTGAATGTTACAGTATATTTTAAACACAAATCGGAAAACGAACCTGTAGTTAGGAATACTTTGGCTCTGAAATCGTCCAAAACACCCAAGTACAGAGAAGAATGAGATTTTAAAAAATAAAAAAAATTCGTCTGTCTGCCTGTCTGGCAATCAAATAAAATCTAAAAACATTCGAAACAGGAAACGTAAGTTTCCTAACAGGAAACAGGAAACAGGAAACGACATCATAAAGGACACAAACAACAAGCACGAAGAACAAATGTAACATGTTAAATAAGGTGGTGTGTAAGACGGTGGGTGCACCAATGGCGGTAAACTTCCGAAATTCTATTTTCCCCAATTTTTTAATCTTTATTTTATTTCAATTGAATTATACTCTTGAACACTGTGCAACACAAAGCGCCTTATTGGTACTTTCAAAAACCTTCCGTTTAGCAGGACTTGGACAAAATATTACGGTATTTTACATCATTTCGACCAATCACATCTGCTGCTCGCAGATCCCGCCCATGTCCTTTTTTCTTCTTCTTAGGACTACCTGGGGTAAGGTGTTGTATGAACTCTCTAATCTTCATTGTTCTGAAGTATATAAAGGCTGTTTAACTATTGCCTACGCTATTGTGCTCAGAGGATACAGACAAGCCTTTGAGTTGTCTAGTCCGTGTCTATTAATCCATTATGTGCGGAAGAGGATCTCACTACAAATTGTCGCTCTAGGTGTTGCAGGTATGGTGTTCCCTCACTATTAGGTTGTCCTTTTCGGGAGAGCTTAGACCTGCCTTCAAATTATGATCAAATTTACTGGTGGACATGACTTACCTCATGTATAGTTCCTTTCAAAATGAATCGACTCCTTAAGTAGCCGTTCAGTGACCAAATTGGAAAATGCAGCTTTGGCGACACTCAGAGGATGAGATAAGACACCATCTTGGTTTGCATGGTTTTTGATACCCACAACGCAAGGTGTGGTGATGCTACTGCTTTTGTTGCAGTAAAACATACATACAGAGAGATTTATTGCCTCGTTGAGCGAAGGAGATCGTGTGGCATTAATATTCACAGATAACATACTTTATTACAAAGGCTCAAGCAGGTAAAACACTCATCGATACACATCTTGCTCTCATAACTCATTAAAAGAGGACGCCACATTGCTTTATTAAGCCTCCCTGTATATGATATGGGGAGGCTTATACCTGTTGTAGGGTTTCTTTCTACAATTAGTTTTTAGCGTATTTACACTTAATTTGCATCATCTCCCTCCGGGTTAAAGGTCAAGGTCAAATGGTGGACTGAAAAACAAAAAAATGCGTTTTATAAACATCACTCAATTTTGCCAATGCGGAATCTCAAAGACCGCTTGGCCTTCCAACATATTCTTACATCATAATCATGTACCTGCGCTGAAGTTGTGCACCTGATATTTGATTAGTGTCCTCGACCGACTTTTTTTCGAATTGTGACCTAATTAAGAAAAAAACATCTTTTTGATCAGAGCTTGATGAAATAATCACGATGTTGAGCTTTTTGGATAGATTGTGGATGGGGACACTTTTTCTTAATTTACACTTTATCCCTATACCCCCAAAAATATAGCTATCATTTGATCGCCCACGATCCAAGGTGATCGCTTAGTGATCGCCGATATCCGGTTGAGCATTCTGCTTGGTGTTCCCTTTCTGAGCACGTGAATGTGATTCTTGGATGCCAGGTTCGTTGACATGTCCTAACTCATGTTAATTCAAACACCATAACTCGTTTGAAAATTTATTTTGACATTCTATTGTGCAATAAGTATGTGGTGCAATCGGTGGACCACCATCCCATGTCATCCCTCGCCCTTCCGAACCCAACCCTTTTACTTGCAGGTTGTTGTCTTTCATTACCTCTTTCTCTTTTTCTTTCCTGTTTTTTCTCTTTCTCTCTTTCTCCGACCCCTCTCCCTCTCTCTCCCCCCTCTACCTCTCCCACTCCTCTCTCCCTCTCTCTCTCTCTCCCACCCCTCTCTCTCTCTCTCCCACCCCCTCTCTCTCTCTCCCACACCCTCTCTCTCTCTCCCACACCCTCTCTCTCTCCCACACCCTCTCTCTCTCCCACACCCCTCTCTCTCCCACACCACCTCTCTCTCCCTCCCCCTCTCCTTCTCACACCCTCCCACCCCAACCCCCTCTATCCCACCATCCTCTCCCTCTCTCCCACCACCCTCTCCCTCTCTCCCACTCTCTCTCTCTTTCTCACCCCCCTCTCTCTCCCCTCATTCATTTCTTTGATTATTGGGTCCAAGAGTTTGTCGCACTGTCCTACTCTTAGTTCATACCCCCGAGGGCACCTTGCTCGCCCATGAGCCTCGATGTTGTAGAGAGAAAGAAAAGTTATGAAACGGCTGCTCCGAACACGCACCGTATAAGGGCCAACTGACTTGCACTTCCCAGCTGTGGGGCGACGACGGTTAAACAGTGACAAAGATAATATACGACACCAAAGTAGATGCAGGAAGATCAGAAAATCCTAAGGACAGAGAGAAAGAAAACTTGCAGAAAGTTTCTATGAACGACACACTCACGATCGATGACGTACTTGTACATGGAAGGTAGCCCAGAAGTTGTTATCCATAACGAGACTGTCTGTGGAGAAACTAAGGAGATATTTCCACCTCCCCATGCAAGCCAACCCACGGGGTTTATCCACGCTATATCCCTTAAATGCTGAGTGCCCAATGAGGAATCAACGGACACCATTTTGAAAGTCTTTGGTATGACTCGGCCAACGTCGGAATCGAACCGCCGACCACCCAGACTCATCGATGACGTTTTAACCATGACACCATGGAGTCGTGTTCAATAAAATATATGAATTTTAAAAACCTTGGTATTTCATCCGGAGATGCACATCTCGAGTGATACGAGGGGGGCTATCTCGTTTGTAGAATGCTCTTCACTCTTCTTATTGACCCCAATCTTCCTCTAGAACCTTCACATTCTCCTCGAAGCTTAACAAAATGAAAAATTACCCCCGGTTGGGGGTGACTGTCATCTCTGAAGCTCTGTAGATGTGGATCTCTGATCGGCTTGGAATGGCTTTGATGTCGTCTTGTCTTTTGGTTCAACGTACAGATGAAAGCCCAGTAGTAAAAAGGATAGAAAACCTCAGAAATCAAACTACATTTCTGAGTTATCCGGAGCTAGATTTTGAAAATGGTTGATTTGGAACATTTATGATCAATGTGTCTTCAAAAGGATAGAAACCGGACCTCAGAAATCAAACCGCATTTCTGAGTCAAATGGCGGATGATATTTTGACAATGGATGATTTCACAAGTTTACAGCATCGTTGACCTTGACATTGACCTTCAATCGTGTCTAAAGTCACACCGTCGTGCATCACTCATCGACCCCTACCGACATACCAAGTTTCATCAAGATCGGGCGAAATTTTTTTTGACCGTGTCACATCGATGATTTTTCCAACTTTGAAGACACGTGACTCGATAACCAGGACAAATTTTAAAAAAGCAGCCTGACTAAATTTAGATATTGTTCCATATTATCAGAATCCGAAGGAATTTCGAAGATCGGATCATAAACGGAGGAGATAGATTTTGAAAATGGACAATTTCGCAACTTTGGAGTGACCTTGACCTTGACCTTCAATCGGGTCAAAGGTCATACCGTCGTGCGTCACTCATCGACATCTACCCACATACCAAATATCAAGAAAATCGGAAGAAAAAAATGGGGATGTACAAACGTACGTACGGATGGATGGACATCGAGACTGGTTTTATTAGGTCATCTCGTTAGAGATGACCTAAAAATGAAGAAGAACTTTTTGGATGCTCCATATTTGCAGAACATTTTGACCATGTACGCACAAGATCTATAGTTTCATGGAAATATGTCATGTGACGTTCAAAGTGTAATTTAGCTGATATATAACAACATAAAGGGTGTGTGTGTGTGTGTGTGTGTGTGTGTGTGTGTGTGTGTGTGTGTGTGTGTGTGTGTGTGTGTGTGTGTGTGTGTGTGTGTGTGTGTGTGTGTGTGTCGTGACTTACTGCGGCTGTTTTCCTCTCCGAGGCAGGGATCTGCAGAGAAGTGGTGTTGAGTGTGACAGCCATCTTTGATCCTGCAAGCACCTCGGAAACTCCCCTTGTGATGAACATCAGCATTGGGCCACCACTGTACGACGAGACGAATACGACATGTCAACAATCAGGATAATGAGTGGGTGCACAATTTCTGACAAATATATTGTCTGTCATTTCCCTTCCCTTCTTGTCGATGGAATAAGCAGTGATATGAGCAAGATTTCCATCCCCTAATCTTATTGATGGGATCCATCTCATGGACATTGGACCATACATGATGTTAGGGTGGTGGGTTTGGGATCCTTGGATCCTGAGTTCAAATCCCCCTCGGTTGTTGAATTAATACCAGGTGGGGCTGACTCTGCCTGTCATCCTTCTGAGGTCGGCAAAATGAGTGCCAGCATGCTGGTATCCTGTGTCGGAGTGGCGACCCGTCCAGGATTGTTCCCAATAGCCAAGGAAACTACTGATGCAGCACCAACGCTCTACACAGAGTATGTTCCCAATGGATGGAAGGATGGACGAGTCAACAAACCAAATGTAATGCATCAATGGTGTTAAAAAGTGACAATTTTAATCAATTGAAATGTCGACCTTAATTGGCGTTGATCTGGCAGTTCAGGAGACGTTAAGTGTATATTTGATAAAAATTGGGCCGACAGGATGTCCGAGAGGTACGCACACTCATCTCTAAGCTGTCTGGCCTGGATTTGAATCCCGACGCAACAATAAGCTGTCATCCCGGTTTTTCACAGGTGATTCATCGATGCATGCGTCGTCCCTCGGATGGACGTGAAGTCGGACGTCCTATCTGCCAACATTAGTTGATGGACGTTAAAGACCTCACGGTGTTCTTCGCCAAGAGTAGGTGAGTTACCTCCGGCACCCTGAACAAGTTAAAAATTCCTGCCTGGACTGCGTGCGGACAAGGGTCCTGGACTTCCTAGAGGTTCCTCGATATGAGGTTACAGGTTAGACAGGAGGAGATTGTAAAATAAGGTACATTGAGCCAACTAGTTAGAACCAAATAATTCAAACAAACCGACAAACAAAAACGCGTTGAGCGCGACATTCGTAAGATGTTTATGATACATTTGGGATTCATACCCTAAACAGAATGCAAATAAAACCCTTTAGCATCGGACGACGAATGAAGGATATTGCTGCGTTTCATAAAGGGGGTAACAAGACAAGGCGATGGTGTCTGTGTGTGACAGGAACCATGATCGGGTTACCCTTACCGACCCTGATGAATAATCCGACCAAAAAACAATTCCCAATGCTGATAAAGCACAGAGGCATCACTGCTTTCTCAAACAAATCTGGCTTTTATACACGTCGTACATGCGTTCGTGTCGTGCCTCGACACCGTTGCCATTTGTTAACCATTTGTTTAGTTACTATTCCTCGAGTGACGATTGCATTGTTCGATTTAGAGGTTTATTGGGAGGTTATACATTTAACTGACCATTACTTCACCACTCTGTTGGGTGATCCATCAATGAGAATACTCTCCTACAAATGGTATATCGAGCTCATAGACTCCTATAGAGAAGGACTGGAACCTCCCAGGCTCGGGGTTTGTAACTTGAGTCCGGGGCTAAAATGACTTCCAGAAGGGCTGAAGACACGATCTCGGGATCCATATCGGGGTTTTTGAGGACGGCGAGTTCAATAGTGTCATTTTCAACACCACCTGAGGTCATCTTCAAGGTCAAAAGGTCATATTTCAAGATCAAATTACTGAATTTTGGTATTTTTTGCCCGTTTTTGTGTCTAACTCATAAACGGTGAGAGATGGCTGATTGTAATAAGATGCAAGTGTGTAGAGCTGTCAAACTTTGATATTTATTGTCGTATATCATATGACATAAACATATGCATGTCACAACACGATGCCAATTACAACTATGTCGATCACTAGTTGGAGAGCTTTTCTTGCCTCCTGAGGCATCCCAAAGCTTTTTCTTTGTCACTTACATTGAGGACATGAGCTTTCAATAGAATGTTAGTTAAAGTAGTACATGCAGCATGACTACGAGCTAAAGGTGCATCTACAGAGGATAACAGCTCGGCAAAATGAAATCGGTAACGCATTTTAGTCTTGTCATACAAATTATAGGCATTATGTACAAAAAAGACAGTTGACATAGTCGGCACACTCAATCCGCCTCTATTCAAATTATCGAGAAACTCAGATGACACCACGTTACCATCTTCATCATCAATGATCTCCTCCATACTAGTGCTATCGCCATATTTATGAACAAGGTGTCCGGCCAAATAAACTACTTTATGCTTAAGGACATCGTCAGACCCCAAGAGATCCTGAGTGCCTTGAGGAGTAATCTCTTCAATGAGTTCACTGCGCTCATCTGGATTTATGGAAGTTGTACAGTTTTTTTTTTTATTTTTTTTTTTTTTTTTGTATACCTTGGTCGAGGCTCGTATGAGAGCTAACACACAACTCACAGCAAGGAGGCATGAGACAAGAGGGGCGGGAGTGGAAGGGACAAAACATTGGGGAACAGACACAGGTGAACTGTGGAAGGGAGAGGGATGGGGATGGGACGGGGAACATGGCGAGGGGAAGATGGACATTAAAGGGACTTTCAGGAAGGAAAGCAGGAGAATTGAAGGAAGTGGGCTTGGGTGGATTATCGGGGGTAGAAAAGATCAAGGATTTGGATGGGGGAAGATAAGAGGTGGTGGTGAACAGCTGTTTTGAAAGCCTGGAGGGAAGAATGGGAAAGAATAGAGTGAGGAAGTTTATTCCAAAGGCGGGAAAAAGAGGAATGAAAGAGTGAAGATGAGCAGTGATTCGTGATTTTGGTAGTTTTACCAGAAGGGGGTTGTTGGCGGACCTTGAGCGCCCTGTGGAAATGTGGTTGGGACAAATCGCAGAGAGAGCAGGGGGGCAAGGCTGGAGAGGAGTCGGTAGAAGACAGAAAGACCACCGACCAACCTGCGGTGATTGAGTGAGAGGCCCAAAGACTCAGCTTCATTGCGGGAGATGCCAATGATCTTAAAAGCCCTGGTTTCGACAGCGTGAAGTCGAGAAAGGTGGGAGGCAGGAGCACCAGCCCAGAGGGGAGAGCAGTACTCCATCAGGCTACGGACAAAAGCTTTGTAAGTGGTCAGGAGCTCAAGAGGGCCGAGGAAGGACTTTGCACGACGGAGGATTCCCAGTCGGCGACTGGCTTTTGAGGCAAGGTTGGAAATGTGACTTTCCCAGGAAAGGTCATGGCAGATAGTGAGACCCAGAAGCTTGAAAGAAAAGACTTCTTCCAGAGGATTGTTGAGAAAGTGGATGGGGGGTTTTGTAAACGGTCCTTTCGAAGAGACATAGTGAGAGTGTGAGATTTGTCTGGATTGAAAGACATGTTCCACGTGTTGGACCAGTTTGTGATTTTATCCAGATCTGCAGTGAGCGAAGAAGCTGCTGCTTGCCGGTCTGAGGGATGACAGATGGTACGGCAGAGGGTGGAGTCATCGGCAAAGAGAAATAGAGGATTTTCCAGAGAGTCCGAGAGATCATTGATGAAAACCAGAAAAAGAACAGGGCCCAGAACGCTACCTTGAGGAACTCCAGCCTGCACAGGAAGAGGGGATGAGAGAACTCCATTTAGGGCCACACGTTGACTGCGACAGGAGAGGAAGTCTGCGAGCCATGAGTGGAGATGGCCTTTGTCGCAATCAATTGTCGCAATCAAAACAGTTCTTGTCGCAATCAATCACACGAGAACTAGATTCGGGCATAATGTCATGCTTAATGAGTGTTTGCAAATTTACAGTTTTAGCTGCAGCCATAATGTCAACTACGTCAATGTAGAAGTTTCCACCGCTTCTTTGCCTGGCTTGGCCGAAAAAACTTTTCCAAGGCTTCATCTGCAAATATAGCAGGAATAACGTAGTCAAAGTCTTTCTCTGCCAGAAGCAATTTGACAGCATCCACATTATTATGTGTGGACATAGTGAAGGCTTCAGCAGTTTGCCGAGTTAGCTTCAGCTTACGACCACCACCTCCTTGCCATGCGCAGGTAGATATAATTTGGCAGGCCTGCTCCAGCCTAGTGAAACTTGTACAGTCTGCTGTCCAAGGCTGTCTGGATTCGTCGTGCAGATGGATAGCTGAGAAACGGTCTTTCACGTTCATCATCTTGAACCACTCACTCATTATCTGGGTGAGGATGATTGTGCCTTCGCTGATGCCCAGTGAATCCTTGAAGGTCTTTAAAGCAGCGACAGTCTTGTCATTGAACACTTGGCATACCAATGGTACGCTCTGGCGTTGAAGGGGCTTGGGGAAAACAGCGGTGTGCGTCAGCTTGGTTAAGCGAATAGGAGTAGCCCGGTCGATCTCATAAACCTTCTGAATATCACTCCAGTAAGCTTTGTACTCATTACCATCTATGACAAATGAGAGTGTCTTGCCATCAACAGTAATCCAGTTGTTGCGAACATTTTTGAAGATGTGCACGTAGTCGTACATGAAGAACATAGATTGCTCTTGAATTGACAGCACTTGGCAACTTCCTGGTCCTCCAAGTTTTGAATAAACACTGCGGTTGGTATTGCAATTGTCACATATCAAAGAAATCACAGTACCGCCAACACCAACTACAGCTGATGCAGCTTCAATAAGGAGTTCCTTCAGCTGATCGGCAGTTCGTTTTTTGCAGGGCAAAGTGCGTAGAATATAGCGTGGACCACCGAAATGGCAGGCAACTTCAACAACCATTGCATGTGAAGGAAGCATTTCATGTTCACCACCCGCTGCTGCATTTTGAGCATATCCTCCAACATGCCTTCCAGAAAATCGCAATGTCTCGACCAGCTTTACCTCGTCAAACATTAAATTGACCAAATGCTGCTGTGGTTTAAGCTGGTCGAACAAGGTTTTGAGGTTGGAGTCCTGCTGACTACGAAAAGCAAGCATCTGTTTTACCTTTTTTGTTGATGGTAGAATGATTAAGCCGGATCGACGAATCATTTTGTATGCACTGGGTGATATGTTGTGAAGCTGCATTGCGAAAATCATAATATCAGTATCAAATCGGCGACGATCAAGAGGTTTGAACATAACATGCAGCTGCGACAGAAGGAAGGTGAAATGAGGAAGCTCGTGTGCCTCAGTCATCCAACAGAGCTGGCTTATTACAAGCTGAAGAATTTCTTTGCTTGTGCATTCATAGATGTTTCCTGGTCAGTTATGGATCTAATCTGGGACAATTTTGAGAGCAGGCTGTTCTTCTGCAAAGGAAAAAGTCATTTGGGCACCTCAATGCCATCTTTCTCAACTCTGTTCAAGAATAGAAATCCAAAAGGTGAGTGAACTTGTTGGAAATGAAAGAACTGCTTGACAGTTTGTCCAGTAGCATCAGTTCTTGATAGGTAAAAGTTTTCCTGGTCTTTTATGATGTCAAAGCCAGGAAAATAGGAGCTGATTTTAGCACAGAAGTGGTCGAAATCTTGGATATTGTCTGCAGCCTCATCAGCTGCCTGCATCTTCTTAGCTCTTGATTCTGACGTAGAAGATGGTGTTGGGCGTGGGGCTGAGGTCACCTGCTTCAAAGCTGATTTCGGTACTCCAGGAAATATTGAGGGGGTTCTTTGGGTCGTTTGCCACCCCGAACTGACACCCAATCACAATTGAAATGTGTCTCACAAATATATATCTCCTTTAAGCACCTCAAGCTTTCTTTCTCATTTGGCATTGCCAATATCCAGCTCTCCCTCTCCTCAGGATCTTTTGGGAAGGATATGACCTTTACATAAGGCGTCCCATCATAGTTTCCTCTATAACGACGTGGCATATTGTCACCAAAGCAGGAAACAACACAAAGATCCTGTGAGATCACCAGCTGGACAGTTTCTGAAAGAGAAACAAACAAAACATACATTAGTTAACGATGATAGAAATCAGCAAGTCGGTGAAGTAGGTGCACAATGTCATGTTTTGTCATAGACTTTACAAAAGCTTTCCTCTACGAGTTAGACACAAAAACGGCCAAAAAATACCAAAATTCAGTAATTTGACCTTGAAATATGACCTTTTGACCTTGAAGATGACCTCAGGTGGTGTTGAAAATGACACTATTGAACTCGCCGTCCTCAAAAACCCCTATATGGATCCCGAGATCGTGTCTCCAGCCCTTCTAGAAGTCATTTTAGCCCCGGACTCAAGTTAATCATTCAGACTCAAGTTACAAACCACGAGATCGTGAGGTTCCAGTCCTTCTCAATAGGAGTCTATGATCGAGCTCGTTGTCCTGTCTTATACAATTGGCTGCTGGTGGAAGTTATACATTCCACGATGTCATTGGTATGATTAAGAAATTTTGTCCGATTCCGAAACAAACTCAAAATTCCTACCCTCTGATCTGCAATGGCACTGCCTCAACAGAGCAGCCATGCTTTTCAAAATGATGTAAATAGCAGCTACAGTGCTCTGCAAAGGTATTCACATCCACCCCCCCACCCCCACCCTCACAACCCTTTCAAAGCTTTCCCTAATTAACGCAGAATCACTTCAGGAGCAAATTATTTTGTTTGAAAGGTTATAAAATAAGTGCAATAGGTTTCACCTGTCTGTAATCAGTGGTTTAACTTATAAATTAAACTCCCCCCACTTATTGAAGGAGTTTTAAAGTGTAACTCACTTGGTCAACCGACAAGGCAAACCTGAAGACCAAGGAGCTTTCCAAAGTAGTCAGACATAAAGTGGTGGAGAAGTACCGTTTAGGAGAGGGTTATAAGAAGATTTCAAATTCACTCATTAACCCTTTGAGTACGGGGAAATCCATCATGAAGAAGTGGAAGACGTATCATACCACCCAGACTCTACCCAGATCAGGTCGCCCATCTAAACTCAGCAGCCGGGCAAGCAGAAAACTTGTTCGGGAAGTCACTGGAAATAGAACAATGACTTTGAAAGATCTGCAAGGGTCTGTGTTCGAGATGGGGGTCAGTGTTCATCAATCAACAATATCCTGTTCCCTTCACAAAGCTGGTTTCTAAGCCTGGTGTTGACTTAGTGGTTAGGGTGGTGGCTTGGGATCCCAGGGTCCTGAGTTCAAGCCCCGTTGGCTGCTGAATTAACACCAGGGGGTTGACTCAGCCTGTCATCCATCTGAGGTCGGCGAAGTGAGTACCAGTGTACTGGTCCCGGTGTATGCCCCGGTTAGAATAGGTGTACCATATCCCTGTGTGTCGTAAGAGGCGACCAGGGTTGGCGTCAGGAAGGGCATCCGGCCATAAAACATTGCCTCAAGAAAAAGCCTAACCCCTGCACAGCAGGGAAAAATGGCTGTAAAAACGGTCATTTTTTATATTTATTTCTTCACAAAGCTGGTTTCTATGGGCAGGGGGTAAGAAAGAAGCCATTACTGAAAAAAATGTATCTGAAAGCTCGTATGGAGTTTGTGAAAAAGCATCTTGATGACACTGCAGACATGTGGAGAAAGGTTTTGTGATCAGACAATACAAAAATTGAACTTTTGGACTAAATTCAAAGCACTTCGTCTGAAGCAAGCCTAACACTGCACATCACCCAGTCAACACCATCCCTACTGTCAAACATTGTGGTGGCAGCATCATGTTATGAGGCTGCTTTTCATCAGCAGGAACTGGCAAACTTGTCACGATAGAAGGGACATTGTATGGTGTAAAGTACAGGAGAATCCTTGATGAAAACCTGCTTGAGTCAACAATGAATCTGAACCTGGGTAAGAGATTCACATTTCAGCAGGACAATGATCTGAAACACAAAGCGAAAGCCATACGGCAGTGGCTGAATAATAAGAAAATAAATGTTCTTGAGTGGTTCAGTCAAAGTCCTGACTTCAACCAAATTGAACATTGATGGCGAAACTTGAAGATTGCAGTTCATCGACGATCCCCATCAAACTTGGCAGAACTAGAGCAATTTTCAAGTGAAGAATGAGTAAAGATTTCACCATCTCACTGTACAAAGCTGGTAGAGACCTACACAGAAAGACTTGTAGCAGTCATTGCTGTAAAAGGTGCTTCCACCGAGTACTGACCTAAGGGGCTGAATACTTGTACAACCAGTGGATTTTGATCTGTACATGTATTTTCAAGTATTCCTGACATGTACAGTAACCTCCTTAAACTATAAAAGTGTTTAGTTTGATCTCTTCCATTATGAATTTTTAAAAGTTCATTTGGAAAAATTCTTTCTGCACAATTCATCTAAATGTGGCTTTATTGGTAGGGGGTGAATATTGTTACGGTTATGGAGTAGATGGAGCAATTTCGTAAGAAAGATAGGATTGTATGGAGTTGCTTGGTCCGTGGATGTGTAGGAGACATCTCGATGTAAATTAAGTAGGGAAACTGTGAGCTTAAGTGTGACTTGTCACCACACGGTGAGGTAGGGGCGGGGGGGGGGGGGTTGCTGTGTTAATTACATTGGGATCAAGGCCAAATTCCCCCAGTATGTTATTGCCCCCTGTGACCTTTTCCTACGTTTTGCATTTACAAGCCAGCAATGAAAGAATTACGTTTTTCTAACAACCAATAATAACATGCCACACGTCCAAGCAGGCGAGAAGCCCCGCCTTCCCAGCCTTGGACCAGCAAGTCATGTCCCCGAGGCTGATGATTGGAGAGTGTGATGTGGGGGGAGGGGGAGTATGAAAGAAAAGCAGACAGGAGAAGTGAGAGGACACAGTTGGCGAGAGGAACGTGGCTGATACGGTGGATCTCATTTTTGCTCTCCTCTCGGCACGACGCATGACCACCGCCTTCATCACTCGTGATGTACTAACGTTGTTCATGACATTAAAAAAATTGAGGTCTCAGAGATTCTACGTGGGGGTTGCCCCCCAAAATATGTACTTGCTTTCTTCTCTGAAACCACACACGCAGTTTTGATGAAACTTGACCACAACCTTCATCACCCGCGATGTACCAAAGCTTGTTCATGACATGAAAAAAATGGATAGGTATTTACTTTTTTTCTCTGTTACATATTTTGTGGGTCATCCATGCCTTCCAATTGTTCCCTGGTTATCTTATCCAGCCACTTCCAGGTGAGCGCCCAGGGGTATTGACCCTATCTTAATGCCTCTGCTGACTAAGTCACCAGAGGCATTATGTTTTTGGGTTGTGCGTCCGTCTGGATGTGCGTACGGACATCAGTCCATGTTAATTTTCTGTTTTCTCTGCAACTGCTTGTCCGATTGACACAAATTTTTCACCATTGGAGCAACTACTCGTGTATAATGTTTGAATGATAATTATGACGTCAGAGGTCACCAATTGTGGCAGCCATATTGAAAAAACGGAAAAAAAACTTTGGACCTCTGTATCTCTGAAACCGCACCAAGGAAAAAATTGAAACTTGGCACATAGCAAGTACTCCTCATAGGGAATAAATGTGATTTTTTATGACATTATAGGTGCCCTCTTCATGACATCATATTTACATATGTAGAATTCCACATCCGATCAAAATGAAAATCTTTGAGGGTCATCTTGGGATAAAATGGTCCACAGAAAAAAAAAAATTAATGACGTCATCGGTCACGTGATTAGGCAGCCACATTGCTTTTTTTTTTTTAACCTTCAAAAATTTTCTTCTCTGAAATGGCTGAAAAGATCGAGGTGAAACTTTACACGTATGACCGCCAATCCATGAGGAACAAAAGGATCACACATATGATGTCATAGGTCACATGGTTTGGCAGCCATGTTGGATTTACCCTCAAACCTATAAAATGCACCACTCAAAAGAAGTCCTGGCGAGGGTTTGCAATCTCCGATTGCTCTTTTTCTTGTTTTTTGATGTCATAGGTGGCTTCGTTGTGACATCATAATTGCATATGTCAAACACTTTATCCGAGCAGTCACCTGTAAACATCCTCACTCTATCTATCTATCTATCCATATATATATATATATATATATATATATATATATATATATATATATATATATATATATATATATATATATATATATATATATATATATATATATATATATATATATATATATAGATACACACTCACTATATTTACAGTCACCTGTAAACATCACCATTCTACCTTTTTATATAAACTCACAACTTACACTCACTTGTAAACATCACCACTCTAACTTTTTATTTATACTCACTACATAGATGAACATAATGAAGAGTGTGCATTTCATCATAATAAAATAATTACCAGCATCATGCAACCGTTGTGAACCTCCTCCATGGTGTTTTCATGGTTCAGATATTCTCCACAAAGGCCGAAATGAACAAAAGAAGAATCCTTGAAATTGTAGCCCTTTGGATGTCGGGGTAATCTGAAGGGAGGGACAGACAATGCCCAAATCAGCATAGGTGGATTTATGGCGGTTTTGGGGGGTCTGGACCCCTCGAAGAAAAAATCACAACCAAACACCCCAAAAAGTATTTTTTTAGTAGTTGTAGATGATCGAGGCTCATGGAAGAGCTAAAGCAGAATGGAGGGGACCAAAATGGCAAGGGGAAAACACCAACAGCAGAACAGAAGTGAGAGTGCGATCAAGGGTGGCTTCGATCAAGGGTGGCTCTCCGACTCTCTGAAAAATCATCTTTATCTCTTTGCTGATGACTCCACCCTCTGCCGTACCATCTGTAATCCCTCAGACCGGCAAGCAGCAGCTTCTTCACTCACTGCATATCTGGGTAAAATCACAAAGTGGTCCAACACGTGGAACATGTCTTTCAATCCGGACAAATCTCACACTCTCACTGTCTCTCTGAAAGGACCGTTTAGAACCCACCCTCCCCATCCACTTTCTCAACAATCCTCTGAAAGAAGTCCTTTCTTTCAAGCTTCTGGGTCTCACGATCTGCCATGACCTTTCTTGGGAAAGCCACATTTCAAACCTGGCCTCCAAAGTCAGTCGCTGACTGGGAATCCTCCGTCGTGCAAAGTCCTTCCTCAACCCACCTGAGCTCCTGACCACTTACAAAGCTTTCAGCCACAGCCTGATGGAGTACTGCTCTCCCCTCTGGGCTGGTATTCCTGCCTCCCACCTTTCTCGGCTTCACGCTGTGGAAACCAAGGCATTTCGGATCATTGGCATCTCCCGCGATGAGGCTGAGTCTTTGGGCCTCTCACTCTCTCACCGCAGACTGGTTGGTGGTCTTTCTGTCTTCTACCATCTCCTCTCCAGCCTCGCCCCCCCTGCTCTCTCTGCGCTTTGTCCCCAACACATTTCCGCAGGGCGCTCAAGGTCCGCCAACAACCCCCTCTGGCAAAACTACCAAAATCAAGAATCACTGCTCACCTTCACTCTTTTATTCCTCTTTTTCCCCACCTTTGGAATAAACTCCCTCACTCTATTCATTCCCATTCTTTCCTCCAGGCCTTCAAAACAGCTGTTCACCACCACCGATTATCATCCCCCATCCAAAGCCTCGATCTTTTCTACCCCCAATAATCCACCCAAGCCCACCTCCTTCAAATTCCCTGCTTTCATTCCTGAAGGTCTCTGTAATGTCCATCTTGTATTCCCCAAGTTCCCCATCCCATCCCTCTCCCTTCCACATATCTCCGAATGTCTCTGTTCCCCACTGTTTTGTCCTTCCCACTCCCACCCCTCTTGTCTCAAAACCCCCCTCCCCCCCCTGCTGTGCATTGTGTGTTCGCTCTCATACAAACCTCTACAAGGTATACAAAAAAGGGGAGGGGGAGAAGGCTACAGGGAAGTGAACAAGCTTCACACAAGCTGAATGAAACGCAGTAAGAGGAAGGGGAAGATTGGGACAAAATAAAAAAAATAACAAAACAACCGACAACTAGCAAAGAAAAAGAGGTGACGGAGAGGAAGAAAAATCACAATAAACTCGAAAAAGGTGTGTAATTGGAAATGGGGTCATTTGTGGTCGAGGAGATCAGAAGTAAGGATGGGGATGAACAACTGTCGTGAAGCCCTGCGTGAAAGAATGCGACTGAACAGAGTGGAGTCGTATATTTCCACATGTGAGAGAAAAGAGGAACAAATGAGTGGAGGTTCGCAGTGATCCTATATTTTGGGACAATAACAAGAAGAGGGTTACTGGTAGACCTTGTACACCCTGTAGAAACCTGGACAGATACAAGACAGGGAAGAGGGTGCAAGACCAAAAAGAAGGTGATAGAATATCGAGAGGCTCCAGACTTGTCTGCAATGCAAAAGCAACAGTCCTTGACACTCAACTTCGTCAAAGGAGATCCCAATGATTTTAGGGCCTTGCATTCCATGACATCAAGAAGGAAAAGACGTGAAGCAGGCCCAAAGGGGAGAGCAGTACTCCATTAAGCTGCAAATGAAGGCCTTGTAGGTTATCTAAAGTTCAGTTTGCCCAAGGTAACACTCTGTATGATAGAGGATGTTCTGTCGGCGACTGGCTTTGGAGGCCAAATTGGTGTGCAGATTATGGCCGAAAGTGAGACCCAGGAGTTTCAGTGATTGGAACTTTCTCAAGTTTGTGGGAGGGTTTACCATACGGTTCTTTCGGAGGGAGATGGAGAGAGAGAGGGAGAGGGAGAGGGAGAGGGAGAGGGAGAGGGAGAGGGAGAGGGAGAGGGAGAGGGAGAGGGAGAGGGAGAGGGAGAGGGAGAGGGAGAGGGAGAGGGAGAGGGAGAGGGAGAGGGAGAGGGAGAGGGAGAGGGAGAGGGAGAGGGAGAGGGAGAGGGAGAGGGAGAGGGAGAGGGAGAGGGAGAGGGAGAGGGAGAGGGAGAGAGAGAGAGAGAGAGAGAGAGAGAGAGAGAGAGAGAGAGAGAGAGAGAGAGATTTGTCAGGATTGAAAGACATATTCCAAGTGTTTGACCAGCTTGTTATTTTATAAAGATCTGAGGACAAGGAAGAGGTTGCCCCATGGAGAATAATGCTTCATCCTGCCTATCTGAAGGATGAGAGATATGTCACGGCAGATGGTGGAGTCTTCAGAAAATAGATAATGGGAATTTTCTAGAGTCAGAAAGATCGTTGATGAAGATCAGGATTAGGACCTGGCCCAGATCTCTGCCTTGAGGCACCCCAGCCTTTACAGGGAGAGGAGATGAAAGGAGAGCCACATGTTGGTTCTCCTTTCCTCTCCTCTCCCTGTTAAGGCTGTGTTTTATCGTTGGCCTTGGATGCTGAAGGCAGAAAATTTGGAGAGAAAGGCAGGATGCCAGACTGTATCGACAGTTCGAGATATGTTCCTTAGAGATGCCCCTGATCTCATGTCTGGCATTGAGGGCTTCCATCCATTGTTTGGAGAGTAGGAATAGAATGTAGAAGGTGGAGTGACCTGGTATGAATCCAAATTGGTGATCTGAGATTATGCCATTGGAGGAAGGAAAAGGATTTCATATCAACTGCGATGATGGATTCCATATAAGCCTGGTGTTGACTTAACGGCCAATATAGCTCGCTTAAGATTTTAGGGTCTTGAGATCAAGCCCCTGCCCCTTCGTTGAATCAGCACCAGGTTGGTTGACTCAGTCTATCATCCTTCTGAGGTCAGCAAAAGGAGTATGAACTTACTAGTAACAGTGGGCATTGCATCAGCGGCACAGCCGCATCCCCAGAAGATTATGCAGCCAAGCCGCCAGAGGCTGCATCTATCTATAATTCCAGCAATCTGTGTGTGTGTGTGCCTGTGTGTGTGTGTGTGTGCCTGTGTGTGTGTGTGTGTGTGTGTGTGTGTGTGTGTGTCTGTGACCGCTGTTTCTCGACAACCGCTGGTCCGATCTAATTGAAACTTGTCAGATATATTGCTGGGGACCTGAGGATGTGCCTTTTCAAGGTTTTATATTAATCGGACAAGTGCTTCCCAAGTTATGGCCATTTATTTACCAAACCAATGACAATACACGTTGTTGCGTGGGCGTGGCCGATGGGGAAGGGAAGCTCAGCCGTGTTCCCCATTACGGGTTACAACGTACGGACTTCCAGAGAGTGATGACTTCGTGTATTCTAATAATTTCTCGATTTCTTATGCGCATTTATAGATAAACACAATGCCGCAAGTTATGATCGTTTTCATATGAGACGGTGCATAAATTTCGGTAACATCAGAGTGAGCTGGTATGCTCCGAACCAGGAAGTAATATTTTTCTCTCTTCTCTTCTCTTTTTGTTTTTCCTTGCGAGGACATTGCGAAAAGGCAAAATACGTTGGCGCTAATTGAATAATTGGCCATTAAAACCTAAATTGTGAGTCATCGTAACTGTGATATGCGAACTTCCGCGCCACCCACGTACGGGCACGCGAGAGCGAAGAAACTGCCTGTGTGGTTGTTGTTTGTTGCTCGCAGTTTGAATATTTATTTATGATTTTTTTTTTTTTTTTTACGGGCAGCCGCGTTCTCCATTACGGGTTACAATGTACAGGCTTCCGGATAATGATGACTTTGTGTATTCTAATAATTTCTCGATTTATGCGCATTTATAGATAAACACAATGCCCCAAGTTCTGATCGTTTTCATATTAGATGGTGCATAAATTTCGGTAACATCAGAGTGCTGGTATGCTCCAAAGCAGGAAGTAAATTATTTTTTTGCACGCTTTTTTTTCGTGTATTCTAATAATTTCTCGATTAGTTATGCGCATTTATAGATGAACACAATGCCCCAAGTTATGATCGTTTTCATATTAGACGGTGCATAAATTTGGGTAACATCAGAGTGCTGGTATGCTCCAAAGCAGGAAGTAAATTATTTTTTCACTGTTTTTTTTTTTCTCCTCTTTCCTCTTCTCTTTGTGTTTTTCTTTGCGATAAAAGGCAAAATCAATGCAAGCGATAATTTGTGGATTGCATGTGAACATTCTATATGGGCACGCACTACTTCCGCATAGTGATGACTTAGTGTATTCTAATAATTTCTCGATTTCTTAAGCGCATTTATAGATAAACACAATGCCCCAATCCAGTCGTCGTTTACCAGAGCGAAGGAACGGCCTGTGTGGTTGTTGTTTCTGGCACACGGTTTGAAAGTTTTTTTTTGCATGTACGGCCACGCACGTACGGGCACGTGAGAGCAAAGGAACGGCCTGTGTAGTTGTTTCTGGCATGCGGTTTGACAGTTTTTTGTTTTGTTTTGTTTGCACCTACGGGCATGCACTAGTATGAATAAAGAGACAAGAATGATGTCATACATGGCAAGACAGTTGCGAAATCCATTAAACAAATTTGACCTCAAAAATAATTGGTGGTTCAATTCAATGAACAAATATGCCACTCCTATTCAAATTTCAAGTCAATTGGATGAAAATTGACAATTTAAAAACTTGGCCTATGATGTTCTTTTTGTTGACCTCAAAAATAATTGATGGTTGAATTCAGTGAGGTGATATGACATCAAGCTGAAATTTCTCACGTCAATTGGATTAAAATCGAGGATTTTAGAAATTTGACAAAATTGTTGACCTTTCAGTGTAAACCCAGGATCATAAAGAGACCAGGGTGGTTGAGTAGTGAGATCAGGAATGCTATCAAGGAGAAGCAGAAGGCATTTATTAGGTTTAAAATAACAGGACTGGAGTTAGATTAAAATCACTATCGAAGTAAACAGGGGAAAGTGAAGAAAATTACTTGGCAAGCCAAAACTGAGGATGAGAAGGACATGGCTAAGAATATTAAACATAATAAAAAGGCTTTCTTTAAGTATATCAGCGCAAAATAACAGGTTGAGACCAGTGTGGGCCCTTTGAGGAACAGCACCGGAGATTGGTTTGTGATGAAAGTGAGATGGCAGGCTTATTAAACAGGTATTTTGCTTCAAGTTTTATACAAGAACAGTCAGGAGAATTGCCAATAGCTGAGAGTATCTATCGAGGAGGTGAGGAAGGGCTTTTACAGAAGATCCAGGTTGGAGTGGAGGAAGTAAATGAACAGCTAGTATCGGTAATCTAAGAGAATATAAGGCTCCGGATCCAGATAATATGCAACCGAGAGTATTGATGGAGATGACTGAGCAGGTAAGTGAGATGTTAACGGATATTTTCAATAGTTCACTGGAGTTAGAATAGGTACCGGAGGATTGGAGAGCAGCAAATGTAACACCATTATTTTCTTAAGGATCCGGAGAAGAATTGTTAAAGGCCCAGTCACACTTTGACGTTTTAGCCAGCTTATGCCGATTTTTGAAAAAATTGTCTAAAACGCTGGCACACGTCGAATACGTTCTGGGTAAGTTTTGGAAACATTGAGAGCACGCTGAAAAACACTACCATACGTCGTAGTACGCTGGCTTTCATCGTTGTACTTTGCGGTTGTCCTCAAATTTTAGCATGCTTGAAATTTTACGACTTATGCCAGCGTATGACTCACATGTTCCGCTACGCTGGCCATAAGTTGTAGGCACGTTATGCGATCGTTGACACATGTCGAAACACGTTAATTGTAAGGTACTCATAAGTCGAAACACGTCGAGGTAATGATTAGCGTACCCGAAACTTATTTCTAACCTATGAGTAACGTGTTGTAGGCACGTTACGCGATCGTTGACACACGTCGACACACGTTACTTGTAAGGTACTCATAAGTCGAAACACGTCAATGTAATGGTAAGCGTCAGTGTTCCAGACTTCCTGGTTTTTTTATTTTTATTTTTTTAAAATAATATAATTTAAAAAATATTTAATAATTTTTTTTTATAATTTTTTTTTTATAATTTTTTTTTTATAATATAATATAATTAAAAGGCTGCCGCTCAACGATTTAAATCATAACCACACTAGAAATCGAAGTGTCAACATGACCATCATACCAAAGAAAAAATAAACCAATGTCACCCGCAAGGTGACCCGTATCTTGCCAAAAGGTGACCACGTGTGACTTCTTTAAGGTCACACTGAGGTGAACAGAGCTGCTATCCACCAGGAGCGACTCCTTGAGGAATATCTGCCTACGAGAGATTCCGATGAGAATCGTTCTACAGAGTAACCATGAAAAATATGCGTTTGTCTCATAACGTCACCAAATGACGTCATAATGTCTCAAGCTTGACATATCTAGAAGGCACTCATCGAGGTGTTCAATTTGAGGTACTACATGATATGGTTCCTAAAACTTGAAAATTTGACCTTGGGGTCAAATATGTTTGACCTGAGGCGCTAACCATGAAGGTCAAGGCCAATCGCCACCAAAAATTAATGACCTGAGCGCCAGACCATGAACTATATTCCCATGAAGTTTGAAGACGATCCGATCAAAATTACTCAAAAAATAAGGGTTTCGTCGACTCCCCTGATTTGCGACAAAGTGACCTTGACCTTTGACCTTGACCTTCAAAATTTTATGCGCTGAAAGGGACCTCTATCGGCCTCTGATATGCGAAGTTACAAAAATTTCCAATGATAACTGTGCTCTGCAGAATTTTTTATACGTGATTACAGACAAAAAAAAACAAAAAAAAAAAAACATACAAGCTGACTAACATATCTTGCAAAAACTTCGTTTTGGCAAGATAAAAAACCAAAAAAAAAAACCAGGGAGTCTGGAACACTGACGCTAACCATCACATTGACGTGTTTTGACTTATGAGTAACTTACAAGTAACTTTTGTCGACGTGTGCCAACGTTCGCATATCGTGCGTACAACTTATTCCCATCACATGCGGAATGTGTGAGGCATACAGCAAGTACGTCGTAAAATGTTTAACACGTTTAAAAGTACAAGACGTACTCCACTTACTACGACGTATGATAGCGAACTTTAGCGTTCTATTCACGTATACCAAACTTCCCCATACCGTATTCAATGTGTACCAGCGTTTTAGACGCATTTTTCAGAGGTCGGCATACGCTGGCAAGATCGCCAACGTGTGACTGCGGTGTTGACACTTCCATTTCTCCGGCGGTTATGATTTGAATCGTTGTGCGGCAGCCTTTTAATAGGCTACGCCACGTGATCGTCGGCGATACGTGCAGCGCACTATGCATAAGTTAGACTATCGTTGGGCATAGGTTGTGAACGCCAACAACAGGCTAAGCATTTGTTGGTATAAGTTATCTATAAGACAACAAAACGTTCTGTGTCCGTGACTAATATGTTATGCATACAACCAACCCGTTATGAATAGGTCCGAATCTTAAAAAAAAACATCAAAAGTTCAGCGTAAGCCAGCGTTTTACAAACATTTTGATACGTTGCCATTGCTGGCTAAAACGTCAAGGTGTGACTGGGCCTTAACTACAGACCTGTTATTTTGACTTCCATTGTGGGAAAGGTGTTGGAGACATTAATTCGGGACTAGATGAGAAACCATTTAAATAAATACAAGCTAATTAAAGGTAGTCAGCATGGGTTTACCAAAGGTAGCTACTGTCGAACAAATCTTTAAGAGTTCTATGAAGCAGTGTTTGATTGGGTGGATGAGGGAAAGGCAGTGGACATAGTATATCTTGACTTTAAGAAGGCATTTGATAAGGTACCACATCAGAGGTTGTTTGCCAAAGTGAGGGCTTGAGGAGTAGCTGGTCAGGTAGCTAATTGGATTGGAAACTGGCTTAATGATAGGAAGCAAAGAGTGGCTGTGAGTGGGAGGATGTCTTGCTGGGATGATGTAAGTAATGGGGTACCTCAGGGATCAGTACTCAGACCATTACCATTCATTATTTCCATCAACGATTTGGATAATGGGGTAAAGACTAGGCTTTCCAAATTTGTAGATGACAAAAAGCTTGGAGGTGAGGTGGATAGCAGAGGGGGTGGTGATCAGATCATGCGATGGGATACAGGAAAGTATTGATACTTGCATAGATTGGGTAGAAGATTGGCAGATGGTATTTAACCTGAGCAAGTGTAAGGTGTTGGGGATGGGAAAGAACAATACAAATAGAGATTACAGGATGTAAGGGCTAATTTTGGAGTGTGTCACACAGGAGAAGGATCTGGGGGTGGTAATAGATACGGGAGGTAAGCAGGCAGCACAGTGCCAAACAGCTACAGATAAATCAAATAGGGTTTTCAGTTGTATTCAGAGGGGGATCATTTATAAATCAAAAGAGGTGGCATTAACATTGTTTAGGAATTTAGTGAGGGCCACATCTAGAATATTGTGTGCAGTTTTGGTCACCACAATTCAGGAAGGACATAGATGCCATAGAGAGGGTTCAGCGTAGGGCTACTAGATCGATTCCAGGCCGAGCTCGACTCAGCTATGAGGAGCGGTTGAAGGAGACAGGGCTTTCTCCACTAGAAAGGAGGTGGTTATGAGGAGATACGATAGAGATGTTTAAGATAATGAAAGGTATTGATAAAATAAATGAAGATGAATTATTCAATAGAGTAGACAGTGATAGCACCAGGAGCCATAGCCTGAGAGTAAAGAAGGGGAGAGATAAGGTAGTAAGGTAGGGGACTTTCATACAGAGAGTAATTAATGCATGGAGTGGTCTCCCTGGAAAGGTAGTGGCAGCAGAAACAGAAGATAAGCTTAAACAAGTCTGAAGACGACGATGGTTCACGAGCGGTATTTGACGATGTAGATTGTTTCAGAAGTCAAGGATGAGACAATGTGATAATGTTTGACCAAGTTATAAAAATGATCAACATGATGTGGTACGAGTGACAGGTTATAGCTGCAAAATTTCAAAAACCCGGTTTCGTTCACCAACTTTAAAAATTTGACCTTTGCATAACCTTTAAAGGTCACAAAACAATGTTGTGGACATTAAAATAAGGAAACAGGATATGTGCTATAGCTTAATGGAGTTAGTTCGTCGAAGAAGGTCGAAAACCCGGTTCGATTCCCACAACTTTGAAAATTTGACCTTTGTGAACTTTCAAGGTCAAAGGTCAAGGATTATGACCTTTGGTGCAAAACTTCCTCTGGAACATTCCAGGAACAATATAACGTCATATACGCTATATGGCACTTCGCACTCCTCGGATTATCCATACTTTGATGAAATCAGGGTAAAAACAAACTTGAAGGGAGCGCCTCGGGCAAGGTGTTCGAGATAGAGCAAAATGGTTTCAAGACTTTAGGTGGGGAATGACCTCAAGATTATGCATAAAAAATATTGTCATCCTCGCTCTCAAAGTTTGGGCGGTCGTATGATTTTTATGTCAAAATTCGAAATTTTCTAAGTTCGTGACCTTGTGACCTTAACCTTGGGACGAAAATGAAAAATCGAGCTCCGTGGGGCTATGCAGGTGCCATTGGGCTAACCAAATACCGAAACCCCTGCCAGATTCGACAAACCCCCTAGGAGAAGAAATATTTTTTATGTCAAAATTCGCAATTTTCTTAGTTCGTGACTTTGTGACCTTGAACTTGGGACGAAAATGAAAAAAAATCGAGCTCCGTGGGGCTATGCAGGTGCCATTGGGCTAACCAAATACCGAAACCCCTTTCAGATTCGACAAATCCCCAAGGAGAAGATGCAAATTGAAATTGGCTACCCCCTAAAAACACATATTTTCTGGGCGTGGCTCCGCCCATAATGGGCGCACCACGCCCATTTTCAGGAAAACACAACTAGATCATGATATAAACCTCCCACCAAAATTTTTATCAGGACAGACAGACAGACAGACATAGACAGACAGACACACAACAATAACGAATATAGTGGTCACTTATTTTTTCCGTGAAAATATTTTTTCGTGAACCAATTAGAATTGGATAGGTACCTGGAAGTTATGGAGATGTATGTGTATGGGGATGTTGGCAAGACTTATGGTAGTTTGAGCATTGATGGGTGATTGTATACATGTGTATGGAGTGCTGTTGGTGGGGGTCTCGTCAAGGGGTGTGTGTGAATGATTTTTCCCCTTCCCTGGGAGGGGGGGGGGGAATATCTAAATATATATATATATATATATATATATATATATATATATATATATATATATATATATATATATATATATATATATAAATATATAAATATATATATATATATACATGATAAAAAAATATAAAAACGGCAAAAAATAGAAAAACTACATTTTGCATTTTTTTCTTTTGATCTTGTGTTGATAAATTAGTGTGGTGTTGATGGGGTGCAGACATGGTGGGCTAAATGGCCTCCACCAGTGTCTGATTTCCTTGTGTGTTTCCTTGTGTGTTTGGCCTTTGTTTCCCTTTTGACATTTTGACCTCAAAACCAATAGGATTCTTGCTTATGACAAACTGTACCAGGAGGTGATGTTTTGTGAAGATCGGTTTGAATTGATGACCTGTAGACGATTGATATACAAACAAACAGGCAGACAAATATAATCAGACAGAATAACGCACAAAACCAACCAATATACTTGAAAAAATATTCGATTTTTGCAAGTAACAAACAGACAAACAAACAAGAAGAAGACGTCATGCATAGCATAATACTTGCAAAATCCATAAAACAAATGTGACCACAAAAATAATTGGTAGTTGAATTCAAAGAGCAAATATGCAAATCCTCTTCAAATTTCAAGTCAATGGAATGAAAATTGAGGATTTTAGAAATTTCACCAATGTTGTTGATCTTTGGCCGATGTTGGCCTTTTGTTCTGTGTTGACCATAAAAATAATTGGTTGTTGAATTTAATGAACAAATATGCAACTCTTCTTCAAATTTCAAGTCAATCAGATGAAAATTGAGAATTTTAGAAATTTGATGAAGTTGTTGACCTTTGGCCTATATTGACCTTCGACCTCAAAAACAATAGGCTTCTTGTTTATGACAAACTCTACCAGATGGTGAAGTTTCGTGAAGATCGGTTCAAATCAGATCAGAGGTTATGTTTTTACCTCTGTCTGTCTGTCTGTCTGTCTATCTGTCTGTCTGTGAGCAGGATATCTCAAAAATTATGGAGGGATTCAGACGAAACTCGATGGATGAGAAGCACAAATTGATTCGATTTTGGTGAAAATCTGGATTCAGATACTAGAATTTGTTTTCGGGATTCTTCACCATTGAGAGATAGGGCCAGAAATTATATATTGTATATAGCACGACATCTCAAAACATTATGGATGGATTTTGGATGAAACTTGGTGGATGAGATGGATATTTGACAAAAATTAATTTATTCAATTTTGGTGAAGATCTGGATCTTAATCCGGATATTTTAGTGATTCTTCATTATCGAGAGTTGGGGTCAAAAATGATAAACTGTATATCATGATATTTGAAAACGTTGTGGACAGATTTGGACAAAACACGGTGGGTGAGTTGAGTCGGCGACAACAACAAACCAATTCGATTTCGGCTCAGGTCCGGATTAACAGCAGATCCGGCCTATCATTGGGATACAAAACGTAAACTGTTCAGCTTGGCAGAAGTGTGCGCTCTACAGAGTGCCATTCGAGTTGTCAATTTTCCTCACAAAGCATGTGAAAGGGTTGAGCGTGAATACCAACGTTACCTGCTCAAGAGACCAGAACGTGTAACAACGTGTGGGAAGTGCACTGTAGGCTCGGATTCGCCTCCTTCCATCATTGTGCCCCTCTTCTCCACTATACTTCCCCCTTCCTTTCATTTACTCAATTTGGATTTTCACTATCACATCTGAACCTCCCCTCCCCAGCTTCCTCCAACCCCTCCTGAATGAATATAGGCGTGATTGGGCCAAAGACACCAATTCTCAGTTGAACATAACAACTACAGCAAAGAAAAGTGAAGATTTAAATAACAATAAGTCGGAAAAATAATTGAAAATGGAACGGAAGTGTCCTTAAAGTGAATATATCTTACACAGGCATGCGATGATATGGGATGTAAACTATTCATATGACGTCATCGGTGATAAAATAATCAAATCTCGCAAGCGATGGACTCAACCTGGTGTTGGCTTAGCGGTTAGGGTGGTGGCTTGGGATCCTAGGGTCCTGAGTTCAATCCCCGTTGTCCGCTGAATTAACACCAGTGGGTTGACTCAGCCTGTCATCCTTCTGAGGTCGGCGAAATGAGCACCAGTGTGGCAGCCAAAAGGCTGCACATGAAGGGAAGGGGTATTGACGGATTTAGTAAATCTGGTATTGGTGTGGTGCAGGCATGATGGGCCGAATGGCCTCCTCCTGCGCATAAAAATTCCTTGCAATTCCTTGGAATCAGTTAGAAGAGTCAAAATAATTTCAAACCACAAAGCAAGTTGCCAAAACAATGCAGTTGCATTGACGTTATCACCGGGTCCTGTTTTTGTCAGGTGTATCATATGTTCCCCAATTCACGATTTTTTTTGTCACGGTTACCTGTGTTCAAATGTGAGAAGGGAGTGACTGGAACAAAACGTGTATGCTGGAGTTGCTAGGGAGGGGCAGACTACCGAGAGAGCAGTGGGAGTTCGACCTTCTGGACTGTATGATTCACACTCGTGAAGGTGGAGAAAGTCTTGCTGAGCCTCCACTCGTCATCTGCGACAAGCCCAGATGGCAGCAGCGCCTGTGTTCAAAAAGCTTGATCTTTATGTCTTGCTTCTCCATTTCCTCTTCTCTCCGGCCTGTCCACCTTTTGTTGCATCCCATCTGCCTGAAAATGTGCTATTATTAATCATATCCACAAAACGGTGAAAAAACAAATCCTTTCAACAACAGACCAGTAAGCACAATACACAACTTTCAAAATGATGTATGAATGCTAAACAAGGCCTTTCGTGCATATGCCGAGTGTGTGTTTTTCAGTGACTTGGTTCTGCTGCCGGGCACTTTTAACCTGCCGTTACGAGCACAAAATCTGGAATTCTATTCGTCTTTTAAACACAACTTTCAGCATTTAGATGAAAGAGTGGCAATTTCAAAATGGTTAACCATAATTGTTCTGTTGATGAATGAAAATCGCACTCACAGAAATAGAGGAATACGTCAAATATCCGTGGATGAAAGATGTCGAGTTCATATCATTTTCTGTTCGTACAAGCGAGCGGCGGCCGTGGTTATAACACACACACACACACACACACACACACACACACACACACACACACACACACACACACACACACACACACACACACACATATACTATGAAATAATAAGAAGAAGAATAATAAGAATTTAAAAAAATACCAAAATCGGCTTCCCAGAAAGAAATAAACAGTGAGTTTTGCAGCAGCACTGCTCATTCAGGAAAAAAATTACATCGAAACACCACAACAACAGAATAAACCAATGTCACCCGCAGGGTGACCCGTATCTTGCCAAAAGGTGACCACGTGTGACTTCTTTAAGGTCACACTGAGGTGAACAGAGCTGCTATCCACCAGGAGCGACTCCTTGAGGAATATCTGCCTACGAGAGATTCCGATGAGAATCGTTCTACAGAGTAACCATGAAAAATATGCTTTTGCCTCATAACATCACCAAATGACGTCATAATGTCTCAAGCTTGACATATCTAGAAAGCACTCATTGAGGTGTTCAATTTGAGGTATGACACGATATGGTTCCTAAAACTTGAAAATTTGACCTTGGGGTCAAATATGTTTGACCTGAGGCACTAACCATGAAGGTCAAGGCCAATCGCCACCAAAAATTAATCAGCTGAGCACCAGACCATGAACTATATTCCCATGAAGTTTGAAGACGATCCGATCAAAATTACTCAAAAAATAAGGGTTTCGTCGACTCCCCTGATTTGCGCCAAAGTGACCTTGACCTTTGACCTTGACCTTCAAAATTTTGTGCACTGAAAGGGACCTCTATAGGCCTCTGATATGCGAAGTTACAAAAATTTCCAATGATAACTGTGCTCTGCAGAATTTTTTATACGTAATTACAGACCAAAAAAAAAAAAAAAACCATACAAGCTGACTAACATATCTTGCAAAACTTCGTTTTGGCAAGATAATAAGCTCCGCAAATAAAAAAACAAGCACCTCCCCGAAGCAAAGGCTCGAGAGACAGAGGGAGATTCGCAGAAAGGAGACAGGACAGAACAAGCAATTCCAAAGAGGAAATTAAAGGCCAAAACTGAAGAGGAGAATCCAAAAAATAAAAAAAAAACAAATATAAAATGAAGACAAAGACTTAAGGGTAATGGTTGTTGAAAACAAACTCAAAATAGAAATGATAGCAAGAAAAATTAAAAATAAAATAGGACCACCGGACCTGGAGCTTATCTGGGCCCTGGCCTAATGTTGTAACCCAAATTTTGGAACATTCTGACTGGTGGGTCCTGAGAGGAAGGTTTTTTTAAGGAATTTACGCAATTTTCCAAAATATTTATGAAGTCCGCCATTTTGAACCACTTCCGGTAATGTGATCGGCATGACCTATGCAATTTAGCATCACGACCCTGTCCTGATGTTGCAACCCAAATTTGGTAGCATTCTGACTGGTGGGTCTGGAGAGGAAGATATTTAAAGGACTTAATGCGATTTTCCCAAAAGTTGACCAAGTCGGCAATTTTGACACACTTCCAGTCACGTGGTCACCATGACTTCTGCAATTTTATTAAGATCCCTACCCTGGCTGGATGGTGTATCCCAAATTTAGTAGCATTCTGATTGGTGAGTCTGGAGAAGAAGATTTTTTTGAAGAAATTGAATAAGTCGGCCATTTGGACCTACTTAAAATCATGTGATTGGAACGAGCTTTGCAATCCCTATTACCAGTCAGGAGAGGAACGTTGCTGCCAAATTTCAGCCAGATTGGTTTGGCCGGGGAAGTCAAAATAGGAGACGGACGGACGTACGGACGGGTGTGCGATGACAATACCTCATCTGGAATTTAAATTCCAGATAAGCTAAAGACGACGGCAATGCTAACAGCAGGAGAAAACAAGGCCAGATGTTTGAAAACAACGCGAAAATATTCCAGCGTGAACTTGGGAAACGGAAGCAGAATATGTCATCCCCTCCTGAAAAAGATGAACTGGAACAAATTCTGGAAAGGAATTTATGAAGATCGAAAATAACTCAATAAGAAAGCAGAATGTATCTGAAACCTGGAAGAGAAGCAACATATTGAGGGAATGCCCCGAGTAATAATTGATGCAAAAAAGATAAGACATCAACTCACAAAAACTGGAAAAATTCAAAAGCCCTGGCCCCGATGGGATCCCAAACTTCTGGCTAAAGCAATTTGATGCTCTCCATGTTCAATACACTTGAGCATTTAGTGAACATATCCAAGGGGATCAGGAATTGGATGAATGGCTCACAGAAGGGAACACCTTAGTTATCCCAAAATCTGAAGAAACCCAACTACCTCCAAATATCGGTCGATAACCTGCCGACCAACAACGTTCAAACTTTTAACAGAACACATCACAGAACCAATGTGCCACACACGATATATGTTAAGCTGCTCTGACCACCCCCGCTGTGAGACGTTTCGGCGCATGCACACTGGACATTCTGAGGCAGTGTCATTTCGAATGTCATGTGTTAACAAGTAAAGTCAGGAATCCATGATTGCTATCAATGCCATCTTTCCACTTTTTTCTTTCCAACAGCCTGACCTCTGACCATCAGCTTGGATTTCCAGCCCAGTCATTAAGCTGTAGACACGCTGCAGCTTTTTTCGCAACAATGATCAGACGCCCTATATCTCAAAAGACAGGCAAAGAGCGTCTTCCTGAACACATCTTGGGCATTCTACCATCTGGCATACAAGGCCACCTTCATACGTGCCTTTCTGACCTCCTTCCCTCACGTAGTCAATGCATTTTGATCATGGAACCATCTCGTATCCTCTTCAAGTGGAGGCTAGAGTATCTCAAAGCAGTATCTTGGGCCCAGTCTTGTTTGTCATCAAAATAAATGCCCTGTCTGATGTTCTGAAAAACCCTATGTTACTTTGTTCAGATGACTCCACATTGTAGTACAGTAACCCCATCCCACTGACAACAGCTACATCACTCTGGTTCTCTGGAAATAATTGGATGCTCATCTGACAAATGGAGTATATTCTTTCAATCCTGGCAAATGTCACAGTCTGACTCTGTTGCTCCACTAGGATTATTAAACACGAACCTACCTATTCATTTCCATGGTCAACCACTGGAAGAGGTTCAGTCTCTTAAAATTTATTGGCCTCATCACCAGCCATGACCTCTCCTCACAAAGATGACCAAGAAGCAAAGCCGGTTTCCATATCCAGCTGCAGATCATGCATCCTCTGTCATTCCTTGGAAAATCTGAACTTCTCACAGCTGACAAAATCTTTTGTCCATAGGTCAATGGTGTACCACAACCCCCTATGCCCTATGGGCTGGCGCCACAAGATCATATCCGTTTTTCCAGGATTTTGTGGAATCTAAAGCTCTCAACATTTATTGAAATCTGGAATCTCCCATCTCCCACGATTATTGAAATCTCACACAATGATGCCAAAGCACAAGATCTGTTGCTTTCACATCGCCAACAGGTGGGTTACGTCTGTTTTTTGCCTCCTATCGTCCGGTCTCGCTCCATCTTCCCTCTCTCTGCCCTCCAACCCTCCCCAACCCCTCCAGGACTCGCATGTTCTTCCATTAATGCCTCCTGGTTGAACTCCAAAAATCCAAGCTTTCTACACACGTCCACTCTTTTGTTCCTCTTTTGTCGTGTTTGTTAAAGTGCCTTATGGAGATGGTTCAATCGTGCTCTTCACTCAAGAACAGGCAGTATACCATCAACTGACATGATCCCCCCCCCCACCCCATGAACCTCACTGCTCACATAACCCAACCCTCATACTTACAGGTTATTGAGTTTCCTCCCCTCTGTTCGTTCATTCCATTTCTTTGCGTGTCCAACTGTGGCCTCACTGCCTCACTCTCAATTTGTTGCCTTTTCACCCTCAGTCACCATCTCTTCCATGAACCTAGAGAAAACTGGGACCAGCTGATATGAAGGGACTCATAAATTACATGCAGATAAGTGACAATATAACTGCAGTTGAGATAACAGGATCAGAATCCAGAACACAGGATCAGAACCTTAAAATAACTGGCAGAAGCTACACAAGAACACCAACTAAATGAACTGCCACTCGTATTATTTAGCATATGGACTGAGTTGATTTGTAATGAAAGGCTTTTGTGAGAGTGTGACTGTTGCAGCAATATTCATTCTCATCTGCAGTCCCATTGGGCTGAGCGAATTGTACTTTCTAAAGGAAATTTTGCAAAACATTACTCAATTTTCACAACCCATTCTATGAGGGTAGTTCAAGGTTATTCTGGAATATCTATGAGTCGAGGGGTGTTGATGAAACTTCCATGTTTTTCAAGCTATCCCCCCACGACTCATGTACATTTGGCCTGTCACTGTGTTAGCGCCTTGATGCCGTTTGTGTAGAAACCCTTGGGAGGTTTAGGCAGTCATTTCAGGTCATGTGCTTCGACGTCTTCATCATCTGCAAGCGTAATGCCAGCGAGATGTTCTTTGAGTGGACCAAAGAGGTGAAAATCGACAGGTGGAAAGTCTGGACTGCAGGTGTGCAGCCCAATCGAAAAACTTCCTGACCAATCTCCTTTTGAGGAGTTAATGGTCACGTTTTCCACGTGAGGACGAACATGATTGTGCTCTGAAGTCACTCCCTGAGATGGTCTGTTCATTCCTCATCTCACCTCAATGTGTAACAACTATGCATCGATGGCTTTGCACATTCAATAAATGATGTGTGAACTCAACTGGTCAAAGTCCGAAACCACCATCACTGTAAACTTCTCAGCCGACGGCTAAAGGTTGAATTTTTGTGGCCAATGTGGACGAAGAGCGTCTCCACTCCATGCTGGTGTACTTTACCTCTGGTGTGAAATGATGGACCGAGGTGTTATCACTTGACAATCTTCTTCAAGAAATCATCGCCTTCCCTGTACTTGTGTTGCAGGAGCTCTAATAATGGCCAAACAAATTGCCTTAAAAAAAAAAAGAAATGTCTTTCAATGGAACCCGACTTGCACCAACCTTATTGAAACCCAAGTGAGATCGAATGATCATTTCCACCTTTCCAACACTGACATCCATTTTGTTCCGTCACATGGAGTAATTTGGGGATTCTCCAAATGTATCTGTATTCCTAAATATTGCAGTGCATTGCTGCTCTACCTCCATCTCAAGAGAGAATGTTTAGCTCCACCACCGAAGATTTATGGAGGTTATGTTTTCATCCCTAACTGTCAGAATGTTTGTTTGTCTGTGAGTAGGATCTCTCAAAAAGTTTTTATATTGAGGGTTTTGGAAGAAATTTGCTGGACAGGTTTGGTGTGTGACAAGGAACAATTGTTGAGATTTTTGTGAAGATCTGGATCCGGATACGAGAATTTTTTAAGTGATTCTTCATCATTGAGTGATAGGGCCAAAAACGATATATAGCAGGATCTCTCAAAAAGTTACAGATGGATTGGTATGAAACTTGGTAGACAGGTTGGGTGTGTAACAATGATGAATTGGTTAGATTTTGGTGAAGATCTGAATTCAGATCCGGATCAGAGAATTTTTTTTAATTTTTGTAAGTGATTCTCACCATTGAAGTATGGGGGCAAAAATTTTAAAAAGTTGTGGACGAAGTATGACAAAAAAAAAAAAATTTGGTGGATGAGTCGGGTTGGTGACAAGAACGAGCCGATAAGATTTTTGGTTCAGGCCTGGATTGAGATCTGGTCTATCAGTGGGATATGAGACGGAAACTGTTCAGCCCGGCATACGTACACGCACTATCGAGTGCCGTTGTAGTTGCTTAGCTGTTTAAACATTTTAATTCTTGGCAGACAAATGGCTCTTTCATAGTATAGGTACAGTTGGTATATTATACCAACTTTCATAGTATAGGTACAGTTGGTATATTTCATAGTATAGGTACACACACAATACAGGTGTTTGTGTGTGTGTGTGTGTGTGTGTGTGTGTGTGTGTGTGTGTGTGTGTGTGTGTGTGTGTGTGTGTGTGTGTGTGTGTGTGTGTGTGTGTGTGTGTGTGTGTGTGTGTGTGTGTGCATGTATATGTCGATGTGGAGGTTCCATATGCAGGTATATGTGCAGGTGCATGTCGATGTGTATTATCTGTGTATGTGCATGTGTCGATCTCTATGTATGAATTTATTTTGTTTACAATGACCGTTACAACACCTTTAAACCAAAGAAGCAAGCGCACTGTGTATTCAGGTACAGCTACTCAGACAAATCCATGTAATTTTTTCAAAGGGAGCAAACCTTTGATAGTTTGACAGACTACAAGTGTGGTGATGATTGTTTTTTTTTTTGTTTGTTTTCTGTGATTTGAAATTTGGAAAGAAGAGATAAAGAAGAGAGAAAAAAAAGGCGAAGGTGTATTCCCTCAGCCATTGTGAAATCAATTGGATCAAAGACAGTAAGTTCTGCCAAGACCGCGAGAGGCAGGAAACACAAACAAGTCCCACACAAGAATGTGAGGTGTTGTGGGACAAACAAGTCCCACAACACCTCACAGGTATCACTTTAAGAGACTAAAGCACTACGTGATGTAGCACACCCGAGGGAGAACCTACGGACACACTTTAGTGCAAAGGGCACCGTTGCCTCGGATGGATATGAGATCATCTCAGGTGCGTGCGAGCAGGTAGAGGAGTGCAGGGTTTGCGAGCCACAGCTCTTCGTGCAATAGGATTCTTAAAGTTCTATCCATTGTGCAGCACATGAGAAATGCCCGAATTAATTGTTCTTAATACACTTAAACACAATGTGCATTATTATACCTTTACATTGTCTTGAGCAGTCTGGGTGATGTAGCAGTCGGACAGCTTGTCTGTCTCATGGGACAAAGACCACAGGTAAACACTTTCAAAGTACAGTACATCATTGCTTATTAGAACGCACAACAATGTGCAGATTTTCATACAATTACAGAATTAACCTCACAAGATGGTCAAACACTTGGAATATGTCTTTCAATCCTGACAAATCTCACACTATTACAATTTCTCTCCAAAAGGACTGTCAAGCAAACCCCACTCCAATCTACTTTCTTGACAATCCTCTTGAGGAGGTTGTCATTGAAATTCCTTCATCTCACTATCAGCCATGATCTTTCTTGGGTAAACCATATTTCAACGTTGGCCTCCAAAGCCAGGTGCCAATAGGCACCTTCATCGTACAACGTCCTTCCCCTTGGCACACCTGAACTTCTATCCACCAACAAGGCCTTAATCTGCAGTTTGATGGCGTACTGCTCTCCCCTCTGGGCTGGCTGTCCTGCCTCACATCTTGATCAGCTTGGTGCTATGGAAACCAAGGCCTTCAAGAGAATCTCCCACGATGAAGCCGAGTCTATGGGCTTATCGCTTCGCTATCAGAGACAGGTCCGTGGTCTCTTTGTCCTCTACCACCTCATTTCTGGTCTTGCACCTTCTGCTCTTTCGGTGCTGTCCCCCCCTCAAATGTCAAAGCTCAAATGATAAAAAAGTTACAGCCCGGACAGATGCACACACCCCCGTGATTGGAAAACCCCATCTCCTGTCACATGGGGGATGGGCTAATATTAATTAAACTCGGCAACGAGACCTCCCCCCATTGTGTCAATTCAGCATCTGCACTGCTTAAAATTTTTTTTGATGGACAGATGGACATACCAAATGTTGAAGCGGCTACACCGCTTGAAAACCTATATAATCTGATAAACCCATATACTGACTATCATATAAACTCATGTGGCCTACACAAACCCATATATCCTATAATCCCATGTAGCCTATCCTCTCAAATAGTCGATAAACCCTTTGTACCTATCTTAAACATATGTACCTACCTATACTATGAAAGAGCCATTTGTCTGTCTGTGTGCATGTGTGTGCGTGTGCATCTATGTGTCACCATTTTAATCAAAAATGGCTGAACGGATCTTCAACAAACTTTCAAAGGTTCATCAGTGAGTGCCGGGGAGGGTTTTAAGCAAAAAACATTTTTTTTACATCAAAAAAAAATAAAAAAAAAACTTGGATGTTTGGGGATTGTTTTTTCTTTTAATCGCTCTTTCGTTGCTGTCGGGAAGTGTGTAGGGACACCATTCCTTAATGGGTGTCAGGAAGTGTTTTAGATCCCCACAAAAAAATAGATCAGGAAACACCGGGTACCCCTCCCTGCTCATAGGCCATAAAACCATAAATCCTATAAACCCATATGTAACCATTAAATCCACATAATTTAAGCCTATACAATATACATCCTTTAAACTCAAATATAACAAATAAACAATGTAAACATTAAACCCATATATACCAGAACCCAATGCAGCTATTAAACCCATATCTATCCTCCACATACATATTTTCAAGTGTTTGTATGTTATTCTTTCACGGCCAAACTGAAGCACCGAGAGGACCCAAATTTTGGGTTTTGGTACTTCAGAATCTGGGCAATGTTTTAAGCCACCACACGTTGGCATTGACGTCAATTTTGAGGCCAGCAAAGGCCGCTGTAAAGTGTATATTGGGATGTGGGGTCAGGCAGTGCTGCTGCCAGCCCGCAGGCAATAGGTAACCACCACAAAGCCAATAACTTCATCGCTTTTCAATGCCCAACACGTGCCAAAACCACCGCCGGGAAAAGCTCACCCAGCCAGGCAGTGCCAGGTAACCCCTGCTGGTATCACATAAAGCGATGTAGACTATAACCTGTGTCGCCTATAAACCCAAATATCCTATAAAACAACATACTCAAAATCCATATAAACTATAAACCCATATATCCTATAAAGCAATATAGACGATAACTGATATAACCTATAAACCGATATAGACTTTAAACCCATATAAACTATAAAGCAACATAGACAACAACCGATTTAGCCTATATAACCCAAATATCCTGTAAAGCAACATAGAGTACAACCGATTTAGCCTATATATACCCATATATCCTACAAAGCAACATAGACTACAACCGATTTAGCCTATATGAACCCATATATCAGATAAAGCAACATAGAGTACAACCGATATAGCCTATATATACCATACATCCAATAAAGCAACATAGCCTGCAACCGATATAGCCTATATATACCCATATATCCTACAAAGCAACATAGACTACAACCGATATAGCCTATATATACCATACATCCAATAAAGCAACATAGCTTACAACCGTATAGCCTATATAAACCCATATATCCTATAAAGCAACAGAGTACAACTGATACAGCCTATATAAACCCATATTTATATATATATATATATATATATATATATATATATATATATATATATATATATATATATATATATATATATATAAATATATAAAGTTGAAAGTGTGTCTGTGTGTCTGTGTGTTTCTCTGTGACCTGTGCACACGAAAAGTACTGGATTGATCCTCACCAAACTTCACATGCTGACAGAACATGTACCCGGGAGTGTCCCAATGTAAAAGAATTGTACTTCCGACTTCCGGTTTCCTAATTATGACGTCATCACCTGATTTCATAACGTTAATTTTTCAAGTTCAGCCGATTGACATGGGGCCAACGCCATATACAATATATCTAACATATGATTTTAAGTTTTTGTTTGGCTGTTTGTTTGTTTGTCTGCACGCGCTAATCTCCTGAACGGTGAAAGATAGGAGCTAACCACTGAAAAAAAAAATGTCGGGATGGGCCCCGGGAAGGTTATAGGCTATGTGGCAAGGCCCCCCGGCCGGGGAGGGGGAAGGGGGGTGGAAGGGGGTGTGTTTCCGCCTCACCAACCCCCTGAACCTATGACTGCCATGGGCCAATAGGGAACTGATACTGTGTTCGCGTCAGACATATGTATAGAAGATTAAATTCATTCAAAAAGAACCCGGGCAGCGCCGGGTGCATTCACCTAGTATCCTATAAAGAAGCATAAACTACAACCAAAAGAGCCTATAAACCTGTATATCCAATAACCCCCTGTAGCTATTAAACCCATATATCCAAATAAGCCGAAATAAAATTTAAACCCATATTTCCTTTCAACCCGTCTATCCTATAAACCAATAAAAATCATAAACCAATATTTCCTTGAACCCGTACATCCAATAAAGCAAAATAGATCATAAACCCATATATCCTATAAACCCATACGGTGGCCTGATGGTCGTTGCAGTGAACAATGCATGTTATCAAAATCAATTTCAACAAAAATACTCTCATAAGAGTTTCAATGACGTGAGATTATGAATATAGGGGTAATCTCGATGTCCAACACATTTGAAACAACACAACAAAAAAGAAAACTGCACGCAGCAGTGAAATCTACAGATGTCAAGCCTGCAGTGTGAAGATGGCGAAGTGTCAGACACAGTCCTAATTAAGGCACATGACACAGGCCGCGAGGCCCGTGCATTTTGCATGAGAATGCGTGCATCTGTGCACAGGCCGCTCGAGCCTTTGTGCGTCCGCGTGCTTCGTGCAGATACTGCTGCTGTGAGCACACAGGGGGGAGTCCGCTCGAACGGCCACCAGAGCAGGAGCTGCACTAAACAAGAGAAAGTACGAAACAAGAGACTAAGAGTAGCTTTTGAAAACTCCTTTGATAACGAAGGGTTACCGCTTAAAATCCCATGTGAATGTGTATGTCGTCTGCATGTCTCTGTCCTTCATGTGATATTTGTACAGGGTATGAGCAGTGTTCAAACAGTTGTCAGAGTGACAAACAATCCTCACTATAATTCATGGGACCAGTGTTTGTGAGTTTGTGGGTTTCTTTGTTTGTGGGTTTGTTTGTCGGTCTACAACTCCTACAGTTCTGGCCGAATTACATCCAGACTTGCTACAAAGGATTAGTATAACCACAAAAAAAGTTTTGGGGTGTTTTTATGTTTGCCAGTGGTCTTGGGTGAATGAGGGGGTGGGGGAAGGGGGACACAAATTCTCTATGTAAATGTGTATCATGTAGCACCACCTCCAGGTGGGGGAGGATATTGCAAGTCTCCACCATTTACAGTACAGTAATCCTGTCCACACGTTTTCCAGTGTAGTGAGGTGTTTTGAATTATAAGCAGTCGGTATGTTTTTGCTTCATGCATATTTCAAAGCATGAAGTCCTGGGTTATTTATTTTTCCTACATCGAGCTTTCACTTGCCTATACACCACCCAAATAAAGGTATGCATCAGAAGAACTTGTGGCATGCATGGAACAAGATCACCAAATCTGGCAGGTACTCTGCTAGCATGTCGAACAAATGCCGACGTTGTATTTATATATTTTTTTCTGCTAAAAACGACATATATATATATATATATATATATATATATATATATATATATATATATATATATATATATATATATATATATATATATATATATGTATATATATATATATATATATATATATATATATATATGTATATATATATATATATATGTATATATATATAAATATATATATATATATATATATATATATATATATATATATATGCATATATATATATATATATATATATATATCTATATATATATATGTATATGTATATGTATATATATATATATGTATATTGTTGCGGATTCGCGCCCGCCGGCGTGCTGACGGCCACGTAACTCGAATCGCGGCACGTCGCCCACCGGACGGACAATCCAGTCGTGACCCTCTCGGACTAACGCCGGGAACCAGTCACGGGTGGACCTTTCGGTCTCACCGCGATCGAGCCAATCAGCCCCCGCGTGGGATAGGGTTGCTCGCCAAATTCGACCTACCTCAGTACCCACGCGGAGGGTAGACCGGGCGATCGCACCTCGCCGCAGGTCGACTTCGGACACGGGCCACTTAAGCGACCCGTTCCGTACTATCGGGATAACCGAGCGGTGTTATCGTCGACCTCGACGGTTCGATTAATTATCGGGCGTATTCAGCCCACTACCAACCCTTTACGTGAAGCAAGATGAGGATTCAATGAAGGAAATGACGAAGCGAAGCGGGAAACAGTTCAACACGAAGCACATTTATTCGCGGCACACGGGAAGCACACATATTCAATTCCACCAAAAGCACACAGAAAAGAAAAACACAATTCAATTTACACAAAAAGCAAATGTAAAAGCGAGGACACAATGCAGAGCTAATACCGACTACCGAGCACACGGCAACACTTATACAATTTTACTTCACAGACGGCGCCGACAACACATACCCAAAACCAAGGAAAGAATACCCTCAAGGATGAGGCGGGCCTGAGGCCGAGACCGGGTCGGGCCTACCCGTCTGGTGATGAGACGCGGAGCGGCGATGGTGCCTCAACTCCGCGGGCCTCGCGGGCAGTGTCTGGTAGGGGGTGGGAAAGGGGCCCCCTTGGTCGCACTATCTCAGCGCGGGGGGAAACAGGAGGGGGTTGCTGATGCTCGGGGTATAGAGGATTTTTATTGCCCCGCAACGAGCGTCTCCACCTCGGCCAGGTCGCGCTGTCGGCCTCCCTGGGGAGCAGCTCCCTGCACGACGCGAGCACCCCCTCGTCTGCCCTCGCCGCCTCTCCACAGCTCCGTCCCCTCCGTTCCGACTCCAACGCACACGACGACCAGCTCCTTCTTGCCAACTCCACCGCCCGCGAAGTCTTGACTCTCTGTTCCCTCTCGACTCTCCTACTCCACTACTCCCTGGACTGACGAACACGGTCGCTTTTATCAGCCCCGTAGCTTCGCCCTCTCATCTTTGACCCCCTCCCTTCGACCTTTCACCTCGCTCCCCATTGGCCCGAGAAAAAGTGGGCGTGAATGTTTTTTGATCCATAAATTTGCATATATCGATCGCCCTCCAATGCCCTGGAGGCGGGGCCAAATCGCCCCTCGCTCACCGATTGGACGGCAAAAAGTGGGCGTGTGTCGTTTTTGATCCGTTTTTGAAGCACAAAATCCGTGATTTTGTACACGCTGTTCGGCGCGCGCCCTGCACGAGTCCAACACCGGTACCCACAGGCGGCGCAAGAACGGTGGCGATGCGACGGTTGCGAGGTGTGACGTGAAGGTCGTGGCGGTTGTGGTGAAGCGGCGTTGTGGTTGGTGGTTGATGTTGTGGTTGTGGTGGTAATCATGGCGGTTGGTCCAAATTAAAGATAGTAAAAGAAAAATGGCTATCCTGAAGAGTCGCAGCACGCATGAATGACATGTATTCCCACTAGACAACGGGTTTGGGCCTAACTACACATGTACTTACCGAGATACCTCACCTAAGGGACCTGAATGGTGGTTTGCGAATTTGGTAACCACAACACTACCCCCTCCCCTTTTTACAGACTCGTCCCGAGTCGTCAAATTTCCGTGTGCCATCATGTGTAGTTTTCCCCTAGTACATTTTACCTACGGATCCCTGAGTGCGACATTCATGGTATTCGTGTCCCCAAAATAAATAACCTGAGGGCTGCGTAACTATCTAAACGAACTCACTCACACGGACGACTTAAATAAAATTGCCGGCGCTAGACAGACATGCCGGGGGCGCACTCATATTTACAGTACATCTTAACCTTAACTTACAAATTTTACACTAAACCATGGCCCAGGATCATTGAGCTCTGCAAAAAGAAAGCAGTTAGCAGGGAGCCAGGCAGCCCGCATGCAGTCTCTGGCTCAAACAATGCAGGTGACAGGGAACGTGGCTGGCTGCTCACACGCAGTCCAAGGCCTTCCCTTTTGAACTGAACGCAGTGAACCACAACGGTGCATGGGCTGCACAAACGCAGTCTCCGTGCCAGCTCAAGTGGCACACGCAATGAACACAACGAATGGATGCATGGACACAAACACGGTGCACGGGCCGCCACTGCAGGCCCGTGTTGTAGCTGCCAACAGGGCAGTTCTCGCAGCTTGCAAACTGTTGCCTTGCGGATCCTGGCGCACATGGAAATGAACAGGGGGGGGGCAAAGCAAAAATTGAACGGGGCTGGTGAACATGGGCAGTGGGCATGGCATGGCAAAGGTGCAGGCAACACACAGCCCGCAGAAGAAGGCCGCTGCAGGCAAACACAGCCGGCAGATGAACTGGCTGGCACAGGCCTTGACGCAAAACACGGCCAGCCGATGGCACAGGCCTTGCAGCACAGCAGCTGCAGACGATCCAGCCGGCACAGACCTTGCAGCAACACAACAGCTGCCGATGAAGTGGGCCGGCACAGGCCTTGAAGAAAAACAGCCAGCCGGCAGATGAAGTGGGCCGGCACAGGCCTTGCAGTAAAAACAACCAGCCGGCAGATGAAGTGGGCCGGCACAGGCCTTGCAGTAACACAGCCAGCAGATGAAGCTGGCCAGCCTTTGCCGTTCAGTGGAGGTTGGTGGAGGGAGTGCGGTGGTGCTGGCCACTTGGAAGGCGGGCTCGGACCTACCTACCTGTCTCCCTCCCAACCTATCGCCTTTGCCTGTCACTGTACATACCCACTCCCTTAATTTGTCAAACCCCAATTTAGCCCCAACTTATTTTTTTGTTGTTTTTATTTTTACTTCCCCACTATAAATCGTCCCCTAACCCCCTTTATCGTCCTTGTTCGGCTAACCTATCCTGTCACCTAGCCTACTCCCAACCCCTACGTTCCCTTCCCGGAGGGGAATAAGGGAGAGCCAACGTCCTGTGTCGAGGCCCAATTCAAGCCTCAGAATGGCCTCCCCAGAGTTCGGCGATCTTAACACCAAGTGGGTCCAGCGGCCCACAACGACAGCGAGGGGATGGATGGTGCGGAGGGGTACACTTCCTAATCTACCCTATCCATTTAACTGTTAAACTACCCCGGGGCTTTCAACAAGCGCCTCTCGCTTAAACTATTGGTTCTAACAACCCAGATTCCCGTCGCCTGTGTTGGTGTCCTCACAATTTCGGGCCTCGCCCCCCAATTTTCTCTCCGTGCCCTCACACGGTCTCCTGGCTGGGACACGTGGCTCCCTTTGGCAGGCACGACCCTCTGCCGAATCTCCCGCTATGGCACCCCCGGGCACTACACTGCCTCCGAGCCTACCAGCTCCCTAACACCGGGGAGTGCCCCCCATGGCACCTCCCTGAAACGCACACGTGGCAGGCCGGCCTCCCGGGCCCCTTTCCGAGGGTCACCCGTGCCCACAACACTGCCCACGCGGCTAATGGCGCCCCGGGCCCCCGCACCAAGCAGGCGCACCCGTGCCCACTACTCTATCCCGGCCCCCCATGGGCCCATGGCCTACCGCGGCCGACTAGCCTGGTGCCCGGGGTACCCACTCAGCGATACTCACCTTTCGCAGCCACGCTCCCAAGCCCGTCAACAGGGCTCCTGCACCCCTCCAAATGGGTCTCGAGCCTACATTCCCACCAACAACAAAACGACCTCCATTTTTCAATTTGACTAACCCCCTAACTCACTTTATACTGACCCCGGGGTCCCTTGGGCGGGAGTCACTCCTCCCCCCAATCACTCATCGCACCATGCATTCCCCATTCACTCCACACACACAGACCCGCTGGCCTCACTCACTCACCAAGCACATGCCTCACAACTCACCAACAACTCTTCAACACACACACCACTGAACTCTGCCATCCTCCTAACTACCTCCCCTAACTAACTCGTGCTCCCACGTCGTCCCTTACACTATAGCACGTTCCCTTTTAACCTACGTAGCTAAACTACGTCCCCTCTACACATTCACTGTCAGTCACTGTCTCCAAAATAATCCCATTTTATTTCCCAACCTAAATCCGGCTACAATCCCTCTAACTAATCCATTCCACGGACTCCATGAGGACTTACCCCTGCCCCATGAAGTCGGTCTAGCTAAGCTAACCCTTCCCCCTAACTAGTTTCCATCCTGTGCCCAGGTCAAGGGGGTCTTCCACCCTTTGCCCAGGAATCCTGTGCACCCGAAAGTGAGGCTTGCTGTTTTTTTTTTTGTTTTTTTTTCATGCGCAGCACCAGCGCGGCAACTCGCGCACTTTGCACCTGCCCGTGACGTCATGCAGCTGCACGTGTTCCTCGTCCCTCCTTGGACGGTACCATCCGGCAGAGATACCCCTCCTGCCGGATTCCAACCCCACGTGCAGCCATGGCGTCACCGTGTGCATAAAAAAAACACAAGCCCCACGTCTCGAGGGGTTCCCCACGCGAACACATGTGCTTTGCCCGTTGGAGCTTAACACACACGATCGCGTGGAGAACCCGTCCGGTCCAAATCCATTTACCTGCCTAAACTTTGTCCGTCCGCGGGATCGGCAAATCCACCGCTGGCGTTTCCGGACCGGGACTTCACTCTCGCAAGCGAGCACGTGGTGGTCTCGTGCGTTGCACAGCACGGACCGCATGCTCACTGCTGGGTGAACCCGGCACGGTCCCCGAAACAACTACAGCCGCTACTCGGCTTTCTCTCCTCTGTCGCCGTCTCCATTCCACACACGCATACCTGCGTGTTACGACGCACACAGTCCACTCCATCACATTCACACGGGGAGAGGCGGCTGCGTGCTCCCGCATGCCAACCGACATCTCCCTCACATACCGCTCTCTCACACACACCGTCTCCCTTGCACAAACCATACCACTCACACCTGCCTCACTACTCACACAAACCATACTACTCACACACGCGGGGGCACTCAACTGCTGTTCCTCATCCACACTCCGTGCCTCACTCACACACGCGGGGGCACTCACCCGCGGTACCTCACTCATACACACGGCGACACTCAAACACGCGGTCTCTTCCACACACCGTGCCCCACTCATACACGCGGGGGCACTCAACCGCGGTGCCTCATCCACACACGGTGCCTCACCCACACACGCGGGGGCACTAACCCGCGGTGCCTCACTCACACTGGCCGTTTCATCCACACACGCGGGGGCACTAACCCGCGGTGCCTCATCCACACACGGCGTGCTGGGAAGCACGCACTCCGGCACCATCGCCACCACACCACTCACACACGGGGTCGCTTCCACACACGGGGACGCACTCACACCTTGCACCACACACACAGGGACAACCACACTGGGGATTTGTGTCCCCACAAGGGTCTCCGGGGCCTCTATACCCCCCAAGCTCTCCAAGCACCCGTTCGCAGCACTCCTCCCCTCAACCTCGCAAAGCACGACCGAACTCACCTGGTCGTGACTCGCCTCAAGGGGGCATACTCCCTCCCCTCGTTCCTGGAGGAGGCCATCCAGGTGCTCGCACTGGGTCTCCACACGGTCCGCCAGCTCACCCCCATTATCCTCCACTACCTCCGTGTGTGTGTGCGCGTCACTTACCCCGTCTTCATCGTGTTGTCTTCCCTCTATTTTTCTGTCTCCCGTGTCTCTATACATTTATAAGTTTCTGTCGTCGTCACCTCGTGTCTCGTCTCACACGTTTTGGTCTCCCCATTTAATTTTTCCCTTTCGGTCACCGTCGATTCCTCTGTCACGACCCTCGCCCAACACACCCCCGAATTATTTTTTTACCCGCCTCCACCGCGGGCCTGTCAGCCGTTGCACCCCCTTCCAGCTCGTTTGCTCCTACACGTGGAGTCACCATTTCCAGCTCCCTGGTCACGGCCTTCATGCCCGCCTGCAGGCATCGGCCCATGTTCTGCGTCTCACCCCGTAGTTCTTTCATTTCTTTTCTCACTTGCTGTGTATTCGCATCCATCGTCGTTTTCACTTCATTTGTATTTGTATCCATCTTTTTGTTCATTTGTTGTGTATTCGCATCCATCTTTTGTGTATTCGCATCCATCTTTTCGTTCATTTGTTTGTTCATGCCTTTTATTTCGTTTTTCATATTCGCTTCCATCTTTTCGATCATTTCCGCACTCATCTTTTGTGTATTCGCATCCATCTTTTCGTTCATTTGTTTGTTCATGTTCGCAATCATCTTCGCTGTCGTTTCCGCATACATTTTTGCCAGCATGGTGAATAGCTGGGTCATGTCGGGTGCGCTTGGGTGAGCCGTTTCGGCAGGGGTCGGGGAAGGGTTTTGGTGGAGAGGGGGGGGGAGGTGTCATACACCGCGGCCGCTGCCGCACCCATTTCGGGCTCTGGGTTCAGTTGGGCGAGTCCGTGTTCCTGCACAATCAACATTTCCTGCTCGGGGATTCCATCCTGGACCATGGATTCTACACATTCTACATCCATTTTTAATACCCCCGGCTCCCGCTCGCCTTGAGACGCCATCTTGCTTCTCGTGAAGGGTTAATTTCGCTCGCTCGTAATTTGGAGGGAATCGGGGGTCGCTTCTCTCACCCCTGGACCGATTCCCGTGAATTTAGCCGGAGACAGGAGAGCCCGTTTTCCTGTTCTCCGATACCAGTGCCGCGAGGAGGGCGATGGATTTGTATCCCACTCCTGACACCAGTGTTGCGGATTCGCGCCCGCCGGCGTGCTGACGGCCACGTAACTCGAATCGCGGCACGTCGCCCACCGGACGGACAATCCAGTCGTGACCCTCTCGGACTAACGCCGGGAACCAGTCACGGGTGGACCTTTCGGTCTCACCGCGATCGAGCCAATCAGCCCCCGCGTGGGATAGGGTTGCTCGCCAAATTCGACCTACCTAAGTACCCACGCGGAGGGTAGACCGGGCGATCGAACCTCGCAGCAGGTCGACTTCGGACACGGGCCACTTAAGCGACCCGTTCCGTACTATCGGGATAACCGAGCGGTGTTATCGTCGACCTCGACGGTTCGATTAATTATCGGGCGTATTCAGCCCACTACCAACCCTTTACGTGAAGCAAGATGAGGATTCAATGAAGGAAATGACGAAGCGAAGCGGGAAACAGTTCAACACGAAGCACATTTATTCGCGGCACACGGGAAGCACACATATTCAATTCCACCAAAAGCACACAGAAAAGAAAAACACAATTCAATTTACACAAAAAGCAAATGTAAAAGCGAGGACACAATGCAGAGCTAATACCGACTACCGAGCACACGACAACACTTATACAATTTTACTTCACAGACGGCGCCGACAACACATACCCAAAACCAAGGAAAGAATACCCTCAAGGATGAGGCGGGCCTGAGGCCGAGACCGGGTCGGGCCTACCCGTCTGGTGATGAGACGCGGAGCGGCGATGGTGCCTCAACGCCGCGGGCCTCGCGGGCAGTGTCTGGTAGGGGGTGGGAAAGGGGCCCCCTTGGTCGCACTATCTCAGCGCGGGGGGAAACAGGAGGGGGTTGCTGATGCTCGGGGTATAGAGGATTTTTATTGCCCCGCAACGAGCGTCTCCACCTCGGCCAGGTCGCGCTGTCGGCCTCCCTGGGGAGCAGCTCCCTGCACGACGCGAGCACCCCCTCGTCTGCCCTCGCCGCCTCTCCACAGCTCCGTCCCCTCCGT
>NC_140968.1:102596582-102601582 GCF_056783735.1 Eptatretus burgeri | reverse complement strand
CCTTTTGTCTCGCGGGACAACAGGGGCGTGCATTGCAATGATCTCATAGCTCGGTTTGCTTACATCATTTCTTCTTCATTTCATCCCGACTCTTCTCTTCTGATTATTCCTGAAGTAAATCTGAGACACGTGCGCCCTTCGCTGTGAGATGGGTCCTTGCGGAGGCCAGCGCGTGCGGTGCTGCTGTGAGGAAATAATGACGCGTGAGCATTAACAGTGCAGAGCCCCTGTTCCCAAGCGAGCCCACAACCCAACGTGTGTGGCGAGTCATACAGTGTTCTTCGCAATTCGAGATTATCGACTCAAACTTCCGATGATCTGGGGGAGATTGCTGGTTGCAATAAAAAGTTATCGGAATGACTATTTCATAAGAGGCTGCACGAATGGTGTTTTTCACAAAACAGGAAACACAGCCAGCACGATGCCCATGCTACACAAAACGCGTACGGAGGCCGATAAAGGCGACTCAATGGCACGTTGGGGCGGGATACGAGTGTGTGAAGTAAAAGCAGCGCGTTCCTTTTCAACCAAATATCTGATACATATTGGTGTTTGCCCCACGCACACGGTAGCAGAGTCTTGCGGACGTGAGTGCTGGCCACATGCGTAATGGCCGAACCATGCGCACTGTATGAATGTGCTCGAAGGCAGACATGTACGCCGCTCGCGACTTTGTTATCGTACAAAGCAGGGCACGAATGCACCACTCGCGACTTTGTATCGTATTTCCTCAATATCTGACACATATCGTTGTTCGCCCCACGCACACGTGAGCAGAATCGAGTGAACGCGAGCACTGACCACGTGGGCCATGGCGAATCCGCGCATACTGCACGAAACATGCATGGATTTATCCATAACAATCTACCTTCGGCCCTCGCTGGCAGCAGCGGATTCACCACGGATGGTGAACATCTTCTCATCTCTACGGCCAGCGAAGCTGCGATCGAGCAGGGGAATGTTGTAAAGTGCGGGCCACGTTGGCGCACGCGGAGCAAGCGCATTGATCAGCGCTGGTCAGACGCCCGAGCGGGCATGCGGGACCCTTGACCGGTCGCCAGGGCATGGCCCGGGGGTTTTTGCGAGACGATTCGCGCGCCAAGTTCGGTGTGGGCGATTCGTGTCATGTCGTGGGGTCAGAGCAAAATTTTTTCGCTGTCTGAGAAGACCTTGCCGGAAACGGAGTGTTGCAGTTTCCGGCCAAAGTTAGCAGGCCATGTGAGGGGTCGGGGCCAATCGGAGCATCCGATACAGGTGATGATGCTTCGCATTGGGGTAGCCCCCTGCCCCGCAAGTCCTTTAAAGGTCAGAGCGGTCCCTCTGCCTTGCTCTCGCCCTCATCTCTCTGCCCGATATCACCACGACCCGCCTCCTGCTGCCTGGACTCCGCCTCCTCGTCTCCGCCCACACGACATTGACCCCACTCACCTACCTGGTCCCGACTACCACTCCATCCTAGCACTCTGGACTCCGCCCCTTCTCCACTCAAGCCCCTCCTTCACGCCTACAGTCTCCACACGCGCTGCTGAAGCCAGAGACGACGTGGCAGCTGTCGGGTACTGCTCCACGGAGCATTCCCCCCCCTCCCGAAACGTATTGGTGGCGCGTTCGTGCGATGAAGTACAAAGGTACCGAGATCGTAACCTCAATTCCTCTCCCTTCTTGTTTCAAAACTTTCTTTTCATCGAGTTTTCTGTGTCTGTGTGTGTGTGTTCCCGCACCTGTCTGCTTAAGTAAGACTGCAGAAGATCGTTATTGTTATCATTATTATTGTTATTATTTTCACGATAAGTCTGCTCTGTGTCCCCTTTTGTAAGTTGCCTGTAAATAAATCATTTTTAGGAATGTCCCCAGCTCGTTTTTGTGGTTTCTTTCATTGATCCAGCAGAGTGCTAATCCCAGCTTAGCCGGGACTTTACTCCCAACGATCCGTTCCTTTTAGCCGGAACGTCCTTGGCAGTGTTGCTCGGCTGCATGCGATCCGGTAAAGTGATCCGGTTCGGAGAAGGCGTACCGAGGGCGTGTTCCCCGGTAATTCAATCACGTGACTAATTAGGTAACCCCATTAACGCAGAGACGGGAGGATCCTAGGTCAGGTGGTTGAGTTATTGGTATCCACGGTTGGTTAAACGACCCGCCGCGTCACGGAATTATCCATGTGCAACGGCCTACAATTCCGGGGGGTCTGGTGGGAGCCGAGATAGCTTCCCCGACCTCGTGATCTTCTCACCCGACCCCCGGCCCGCAACAACAATATATATATATATATATATATATATATATATATATATATATATATATATATATATATATATATATATATATATATATATATATATATACATATACATATATACAGATATATACATATTGTGAACGAATTTGGGAATTCGATAGTGGTGTAGTGGGCATGGGCGACCCTCGGAAAGGGACCCGGGGCATCAACATGCCACATGGGCATCGGAGGGGGGCAATGCCAGAGAAGGCAACCCCCCACGTTCATAGGGAGCAGCTTGGCTCGGAGGCAGCCTGCGGGCCTGGCGTGCCATGGTAAGAGTTCGGCAGAGGGGGAGTTCCTGCCAGTTGAGCCATGCTGCCCAGCCAGGAAATTGTGCGAGGGCACGAATGAAAATTTGAGGGCAAGGCCCAAATTTATAATGGACACCAACACAGGCGATGGGAATCATGGTTTTTAGAACCGAGAGTTCAAAGTGACAGGCGTTTTTGAAGATCCCCGGGGTAGTTTCAGGTTAAAGAATGTTCGGGTAGATAGGAGATGTACCCGTTCGCACCATCCATCCCTTCGCTCGTTGTAGGCCGCTGGACTCACCTTGGTAGATCGCTGACCTCTGAGGAGGCCATTCTGAGGCTTTGTTGGGCCTCGAGACAGGACGCTAGTCTCTCCCTATTCCCCTCCAGAGAGGGAACGTAGGGGTTGGGAGTAGGCTAGGTTGACAGCATAGGTAAGCCGGACAAAGACGATAAAGGGCATGAGGGAGACAATTATAAAAGGGCAATAAAAATAATAAAAATAAAGAGGGGCTAAATTTTGCTGTGTTTTGTGGCAAATCAAGGGAGTGGGTATGGACAGAGACAGGAAAAGGGAATAGAGTGGGGGGAGACAGTAGGCTAGGTCCGAGCCCGCCTTCAGAGCGGCCGGCACCACCGCACTCCCTCCAGACCCGATGGAACCACACCGGAGGCCGGCCAGCTTCACCTGCCGGCCTGTTGTGCTGCAGCCGCCTGTTCTGCATGGACTTGCCTTGCCATGCCTCGTTTGCCTGCCTCTGCCATGACCCCATGCCTGCTAGCCCTTGTTTGCATTTGCCCCAGTGTCCGTCCATCACCATGTGCGCCAGGATCATCGAGTTTTGCAAGGATTGCACTGTAGGCAGCCCATGCATCCATCATGTTAATTTGTTTTTGCTACCACCTCCATCCATTCCCTTGCCCCAATGACTTTGTAATGACTTTTACCTTTCACAGATCATAGGTCCCGGGCATGGTTAGTGTAATGTAATGGATAAGTTAAACGAAAATTGTTGATAAGTTGAACCCCACCTGCATGTTTGTTTTATCACCGGTAGTTTTAGTGAAGTTGTCCGAATGAGTCTGTGAGAGTTTGTTAAGTTAGTTACACAGCGCATTGGGTTATTTATTTTTGGGACACGTATAAAGAAATGTCGCACTCAGGGATCTGAAGGTAAAACGTATTCGAGGAAAACTTACACATGCTGGTCACAAGAAAATTTGACGACTTGGGACGATTCTGTAAAAAATGAGAGGGGGTAGTGTTACGAATTTGGGAATTCGATTGCACACAACATTCAGGTTCCTTTAGTCAGTTATGTCGATAAGTGCTTGTTCCCTAGATAGTTCACCTTCTATTGTTTAATGGGCAGAAATCGATTAAGTGCGCTGCGAGATTCAATTTAATAGTTCGGGAGTGATCATAACACAATGGAGACGCCCCTCCCCCTCTTCTGCGAAGAGGAAGAAGAGCCCTCCCATCACGTGATTCATGATGTCAACAACTCCCTCCCACCCGTAGTTGAGCGGGGGATGGAGCACGAGGGCACGAGTCATGCCGGGAGCGGGGGAGGGGGCTGATAAGAATAAAGAAGAGATCCTCTGCTTTGTTCGGGCTGGCTTTTAGTAGTAGGCCTTCAGGTTCTACTTGGCTTGGGTTAGGGAGGAGGCTTTTTGAAGGCTTTCTGCTTTGGCTTGGCTTTTAGTAAGCTTTTTGCTTCGGCTTGGTTTTTAGCAGGCCTTTGGGTTCTGCTTGGCGAGGGTTGAGACTTTTGTTCAGTGAGCTTCGGTTCTGCTTGACGAGGTGGAGGCTTTTTGGAGAGCTTTTTGCTTTGGCTTGGCTTTTCAGCAGACCTTCGGGTTCTGCTTGGCTCAGTTCGCTTTCTGGGCTATGGCTTGGTTCGTCGAAGAGAGAGGCTTTGTTCATCGGAAGAGAGTTGAGCTGGTTGCTCGGCTCGGAGTTCTTGGTTCGTGTTGAGAGAGGCTTTGTTCATCGGAAGAGAGTTGAGCTGGTTGCTCGGCTCAGAGTTCTTGGTTCGTGTTGTGAGAGGCTTTGTTCATTGGAAGAGCGTTGAGCTGGTTGCTCGGCTGGCTCTTCTTGGTTCGTGGAGCTCTTTGTTCTCCGCTTGGTTCCCGGCTTGGTGCGACTCATCGGCCTCATCTTGGAGGTTGTTCTTCGAGATAGCAACGCATCGAGGGGAAGGATCGGTGTCTCCTCTGACCAGCACATGTTCAGAAGCGCAAGAGGATTCGCTGGAGCTCGGGAAAGATCGCGGCTGACGGCAATTGTATCCAGCTCGCTCTCGCTGGAGCCCGGGTCCGAACAGCTTGAAGACCACAAGAGGTGGAGAGGTTCGAGATAGGTTCTCGGTTTCAGCTCATCTGTCCCTCCAAGCTGGAGTCTGTTATTAAAGGCATCTGCCACCATTTCTTGGGTGTGTGTGTGTGTGTGTGTGTGTGTGTGTGTGTGT
>NC_140968.1:102593306-102596082 GCF_056783735.1 Eptatretus burgeri | reverse complement strand
ATATATATATATATATATATATATATATGTGTGTATATATATGTCAGGTGTATATTCGTGTCAGGTCAGGTTCGATCTGTGACCTGCTACAGGTACCATGTAAACCTGTACTAACCTGTTCCATGGTCGGGTTGTCGGCGACTAAACCGTCTCCCCCACCAGGTTTTCTGGTGAGGAGGGTGTTTGGATATGGACACCCAGCAGGATTAAAGCTAAAACCTGTCAAAGGGCGGAGGAGCTCCCTTGTGAGAGCCCCGGCCATCCATATCTAGTGCCCAACTGTGTCTGCAGACGTCCTCCTGCAGTTGGGTTACTTCTTATTGGGAGGGTTGGTGGCAGGATTTGCACTCCAGCCACCGTAAAATGCTTCATTCCATAAAAACGCAAAAACGCAAAAAAATCTGAAAACCCACTCCGTGGCAGATGCCTCCCTGTGCAGCTTCCCTTCGCAGGGCAGCTCACCGGATGATGGGATTGGGGCAAAGCCTTCGGGACCCCCAATCTTTGATAGGAGGGAAACCACGGGGTAACATCCCTCGGTCAGCGATTGCGGGGAGGGGGTGTCGGAGTGGTGCTGAGGTGTCGTCCACCAGACGGCGGTCTCCTTGGGTTAACCTGAGGCGGTCCCTTCGGGTGGGTGCCTGGAATGTCCTATCCCTAAGAGAGGATGATCACCTGTCTCTGTTATCATCTGAGCTCAAGCGTTTGGACATCGGGATTGCAGCTCACTCTGAGGTTCGGAGACCGGATTGCGGCGAGATAATGGTGGGTGGTTACACCTACTATTGGTCTGGTCGCTCTGATGGTTACCATACCCAAGGAGTTGCTGTAGCTGTGTCCAATAAGCTGACCCCAATGATAATTGAGGTGACACCGGTCAACGAGCGTATTATGAGATTAAGGATTCGTCACTCCTTAGGTGTCATTTCCCTGGTCTCTATTTATGCTCCGACTGAGGCGAGTGACCTCACCGTGAAGGACACATTCTACGCCACACTCGAGTCTGTGGTTGATCAGTGCCCCAGACGAGATACACTTCTAGTCTTGGGGATTTCAATGCATCGACTGGAACTGATAGGGATGGTTATGAGGTGTGTGTTTGGTCCCCATGGGTCAGGAACTATGAACCAGAATAGCACTAAGTTCCTTGACTTTGCAAGAAGTCATGGACTTAGGGTGGCTGGTTCATGGTTTCAACGCCCGCATAGCTCATCGCTGGACTTGGTATTCCAACGCTGGCGGTGTGGCAAAGGAGATTGACCATGTCGTCATTGACGGACGTTGGAGGATCATCCAGAACTGCAGGGTCTACCGGAGTGCTCAGTTCCTCAATACTGACCACAGGCTTGTTGTAGCAACTCTAAAGCTGCACCTGAAATCCTGGAGAATGGTACCATCCCAGCCTAGGCTGGATGTTGCCAAGCTCAGGGATGAGAGAGTAGCTGAGGAGTTTGCGAACAGGCTGAGTGGACACTTGGGGGGTCTGGGTGCTTTGGGGGGTCCTGAAGAGTTGTGGAGCACCTTCAAGACCACCGTCCTTGATGTTGCCGGTGGGTGCCTTGGAGTTCACCGCAGGGCAAAGAAGAATTTTGTCTCTCAAGGGACACTGGATACCATTGACCAGAGTCGCAGGGCCAGGCTGAATGGCAGAGCTGAGCTGTTCAGGGAGCTGAGGGCGTAAAACTGTATGCATTGCACTGAGGGTGGACAAGGAGGCCTATGTCAGAGGAATCTGTGAGAGGGTAGAGCATCACCTGTGGACAGGTGATTCTCGCCCCGCTTACAAGGGAATTCGCGCATTACGTTCATCCAAGCCCATCCCTCGGAGCACTGCAGTTCGAGCAGAGAGTGGTAGGCTCTTGACAGAGGAGTCTGAAGTGAAGGCCCGCTGGGCCGGTTACTTTGAGCGGTTGTACCAGGCTGATCCCCCAGCTGTCGAGTTGGACGTCAAGGGTGTTACAATCCCTGTTGCTGACCCTCGAATCAACTGTGGTCCACCATCGCTTGTGGAAACACGGGCTGCGGTGAACCAGTTGAAACGGAGCCCAAAGCTCAGGGATCCATGGCATCCATGCCGAACTTCTCAAGGCTGGTGGAAATGCTGCACTCGCGTTGTTGCATGCAGTTTTGTGCTCTGCACTGGAACACAGGCATCATCCCAACTGACTGGAAGAGGGGCCTTGTTGTCCCTCTCTGGAAAGGGAAGGGTGATGGCAAAAGGCTGCAACAACTACCGAGGGGGTGACGCTGCTCTCAGTGCCGGGCAAGGTCTTTGCTCGGATAATTCTTGATAGGGTTCGCCACCATCTGCTTGAGCACCAGCGTCCAGAGCAGTCAGGCTTTACACCAAAGAGGTCAACGATTGACCGTATCCTTTCTTGCTCGATGTCCTCACCGAACGCAGACGAGAGTTTCGGCAGGGGCTGCTTGCAGCCTATGTTGATCTCTGTAAAGCGTTCGATTCAGTGAATCGGGATGTCCTCTGGAGGATTCTTGGTCTTCGCGGGGTGCCACCGAAACCCCAGTCGATCTGATGTCCTGAACTCTACTCCTGGTACTGAGAGTGCTGTGAAGTGTGGTGGTACTACTTCTGACTTATTTCCAGTTGTTACTGGAGTTCGTCAGGGATGTGTACTTGCCCCCACACTTTTCAGCACTTGTATGGACTGGATTTTTGGGAGGATGTCGGAGAGATCAAGTTGCGGTGCATCGTTTGGCAATGTCAAGATCTCGGACCTTGATTTTGCAGATGATGCAGTGATTTTTGCGGAGACTT
>NC_140968.1:102575806-102585806 GCF_056783735.1 Eptatretus burgeri | reverse complement strand
TCTGACAAATTTTTTTTTTGGTTGGAAATCACTTAAAACATGTAGAAATGCAAGAAAAAATTTTTTTTTTCTCTAACAATTTTTTTTTTGGGGGGGGACCAAGTCCAAAATCTAATGGCATGATCCTTGGACCATATCTAATCCCCCCACCAAGTTTCGTTGAAATCCGTCCAGGAGTTTTTCCGTATTACTGTTCACAAACAAACAAACAAACAAACAAACAAACAGACAGGGGTGAAAACAGTAACCTCCGTCCATCTTCGATGGTGGAGGTTAATGAGTGAGGGCCAGCGGGTCTGTGTGAATGGGGTGAATGTGGAATGCATGGTGCGATGGGTGATTGGGGGGAGGAGTGATTCCCACCCAAGGGACCCAGGGTCAGAGTAAAGTCAGCTAGTGGGTTAGCCAAAATTTACAAAATGGAGGTTGTTTTGCTGTTGGTGTGAGTGTAGGCCCAAAACCCATCTGGAGGGGTGCAGGAGTCCTGTTGACGGGCTGGGAGCGTGGCTGCGAACGGTGAGTATTGCTTAGTGGGCACACGAGCAACGGACTAGTCGGCCGCGGTAGGCCAAGGGCCCAAGAGGGGCCGGGATAGTGTAGTGGGCACGGGTGGGCCCGCATGAAGCAGAACCCTGAGCGCCAATGGCCGCGTCGGCAGTGTCGTGGGCACCCGGGGAAAAGGGGCCCGTGGCGCCAGCCTGCCATGTGAGCGTCGAGGGGGAGTAGCCAGGGAGGGCACTCCCCAGATCTTAGGAGCTGGTAGGCTCGGAGACAGTCTCAGGGCCCGGGGGTGCCATGGTTGGAGATTCGGCAGAGGGAACGTTCCTGTCAAGTGAGCCACGCTGCCCAGCCACGAAACCGTGCAAGGGCACGAGGGAAAATTTGAGGGCAAGGCCCGAATTTGTAAGGACACCAACACAGGCAACGGGGATCTTGGTTGGTAGAACCAATAGTTTAAGTGAGAGGCGTTTGTTGAAAGCCCCGGGGTAGTTTAAAGATTAATAAATGTTAGGGTAGATAGGGAAATGTACCCCTTCACACCATCCATCCCTTCGCTCTCGGTCGGCCGCGGGACTCACCGTGGTGGAAGATCGCTGAGATCTGAGGGAGGCCATTCTGAGGCTTTGCTGGGCCTCAAGGCAGGACGCTCGCCTCTCCCTTATTCCCTTCCAGGAAGGGAACGTAGGGGTTGGGAGTAGGTTAGGGACAAGATAGGTTAGCCGGCCAAAGACAATAAGGGGGTTGGGGAGACGATTTATAAAGGAAAAAAAATAATAATAATAATAAGAAGAAGAAGAAGAATAATAATAAGATGGGGCTAAATTTGTTTTTGTTGTGCAAATTAAGGGAGTGGGTATGGACAGAGACAGGCAAAGGCGATAGGTTGGGGGGAGACGGTTGGCTGGGTCCGAGCCCGCCTTCGGAGTGGCGGGCACCACCGCACTCCCTCCCAGAACGAGAGAGGCCGGCCAGCTTCACGCGCTGGCCTGATTGTGCTACAGCGGCCTGTTCCTGCCTTGCCCCGCCATGCCTTGTCTGCCTGCCTCTGCCATGATCAGGGGTGGATCAAGGTCTCAGGCAAGGGGGTGGGGGGGTTGACATTTTTGGCTTTGAGGCAAGGTGGGTGGGTGGCAATATACCCATGCGAGGTCCAACAGTGCGAAGCCCATACGAGGGGGGGGGGTTTGAAGGAGGGAGGAAGGTGGGGGGGTTGAGGGAGGGAGGGATGGTTGATGGAAGGAGGGGTTGAGTGAGGGGTACTCAGCAGCTGAAGGGGGGGGGGTTGCAACCCCCCCCCTCTAGATCCACCACTGCATGACCTCATACCTGCTACCCTTGTGTTCTTGCATTTGCCCCTGTTCATTCCATCACCATGTGCGCCAGGATAATTGCGCAAGTTGCGGGTCTGCCCTGCAGGTAGCCCCGTCGACCATTGTGTTTGCTTGCGTCCATGTCCATCCAGCTCATCGCAGGGAGGAGCCTGGGACTGCATTGGGCAGCCGGCTACCTCCCTGTACTTTTGTTCATTCCTGCATTCATTTCATGAGCCAGAGACTGCATTTGGGCAGCCTGGCTCCCTGATTCAAATATGGCCTGTGGGATGGCGCATAGCCGCCGGGTTGGTGTGAGTTGCCTTCAGCAGCTGAAGAAACAAACAAAAAGAAGGAAGAACGTAACAGAAGGGGGCCGTTTTGAACACGGACCCGAAGACGTCTTGCCTTCAAGCTGCTGAGCACTCACCCACCTGAAAAACCATTGACATTGCTATGTGCTTTTTCCCCACAGAGTCCATCGGTCCTGGGCCATGGTTTAGTGTAAATTTATAAGGTTAAGGTAGAATTGTAAATTAGTTTTGCTCCCCTTGCATGTTTGTCGTCGTGCCAGCAATGTAGATAAGTCGTCCGAATGAGTGAGTTTGTTTAGGTAGTTGCACAGCCCATAGGTTATTTATTTTTGGGACATGGATCCACAAAATATCGCACTCAGGGATCTGTAGGTAAAACGTATGAGGGGCGAACTTACACATGAAGGCACACGAAAATTTGACGACTCGGGACGAGTCTGTAAAAAGGAGAGGGGGTAGTGTTACGGTTGTGGAAATTCACAGAACACCATTCAGGTTCCCCAAAGATCAGTTATTTCGATAAGTAAGTATTTCAGGTTAGATTCCCCCACCGATGTATAATGGGTCTTGTTCGTGTGCCGGGCTGTGAATCTTTGAGGTCGCCATTATTATTTTCTGTCTTTTATTATCAACAACATCTCAACAACGCCATCAACTCCACAACACCGCCATCTTCTCGACAGCGCCATCAACATCGCGACACCATCACGCCCTCCTCAGCGACAGCGGCAAAGTGCCATTGACACGGACACGCTGCGCCGCATTGGAGGCCACATTCCACCGTCGGTGTGCAAACAAGCCGCGAAGCAGCTGATTTGCATATTTGGATCAAGATGAGGTCTGCCTCGGAAAGGACTGGCCAATCAGAACGTCCGTGTGCAAACAGCCATGAAATGGCTGATTTGCATATTCGGATCAAGATGAGGTCTGCCTTGGAAAGGACTGGCCAATCAGAAATGGGGTTTCCACCAGGGCTGAAAGGGCAGAGGTGAAAGTAGGCGGAGCCAGCCTCGGGTGAAGTTTCGAAGGGCGGGCACCCTCACCCGATAAAAACGGCGGAGTCGCGTTGCAACAGCGAGTTGGGCGGGATCGAGACGCAACGGCAGAAGTCAAGTGGTTCAGTTCAGTGGGCCAGTTGAGCATGGAGAGTCGGGGTCGAGCAAGCTGCGTCGCAGTCCGGGCAGACGGCCCTGAGAGCTTCGAGCGGCGCTGAGGAGAGAAATGGGTCCTAAAAGAGCATCAACTCTAAGAGAGCAAGGCCCGTTCGCTCCTCTGAAGCGTCGTCGGCCAACCCCGATCGACCAGGCCGTGGAGAAGGCCAAGCAACCAAGGAAAGCCGCCCGCCAAGCTGCTCAAGCGACTGGCGCATTTTGCGATGCCCCAGGTGGAACAGAGACACAGGGGTCGCCGACCTGAAGACCGTCGCGTCGCCAACAAGGGGCAGCCAGGTAACCAGCCCGGTCTCTTGGAGTCCTTCGGTCATCCTGGCTCTGAGTACCATTAAAGGCTCGCGAGCCCTATTTCTTTTCCTTGGGTTTTGTATGAAAGTCTGTGTGGCACCTTGTCTCTTTAAGTAGAATTGTGGTTAGGTGCATGATTGCGTGTACATTATCGCATAGACCTCAATTGTAGGCTTTTTGCTCGTGTGTTGTCCCCATCCTCCCCCCCCCCAATTGATCGCTTGCTCGTTGCTCATGTCATGTCCCAATCCCCCCATTCATTGACTGCTTACGTGCTTATTGTGAATAAATGCCCCATTGTTTAAATGTGCATCTACTCGTTGCGTCATTTTCCTGACATTGACTGCCACTACGCGTTCGGGGAATTAACTGGCTATTAAAGCGGATAAAAGTGATAATCTGGTCCGACGGAACTTGGCGATTTAAAACCGCTCGGCAAAACGCACACGGGACGAGCACGCCTAACGGCTCGTTCCGTACAACTTCCCGTCGAAGTATATACTCTCGGTATGTCTGTCCACACGAATAGTTAGGTATATCGACAATTCGGCGATTAGCCCTGTAGCGTGTGGACAGAATATTGACAAGTTTATGGTGCGTTAAAAGGCACCCGTAGCTGGTTTCCGGGGTTGTCCGGAAAGCTACGACTAGATTCCGGCCTAGGGTGGGCACGCGACTGCAATTTGACTGAAGCGGTCATGTAAACGCCGACGCTGGTGGAAATCGGTAACAATATGTATATGTATGTATGTACAGTGGGATTTGGAAGAGAGTATTGGAGACAAAATCAGTGATGAAAACGCTTTTGAGGGGATTATGGAGCCGTATCATTTTGAGTCTTATGCGAGTGATTCAAACAAAGATGGCGACAATGTGGAGGTGTTAAGGAAGATGAAAATGCCAGTCACGTGTTCACTACAGATTGGTAAGTTTTGTTTTTTTTCCGTTCAATTAACGTCCTTTAAAAAGATGTGTTAATTGATAAATCAGTTATATTACTCCAGCAGAAACACAGCTTGACATGCACACATGCATACTCAGACACAGACACAGCATGGACGTGGCACGAACACGACGGTGGCACACGGTACAGCACAGACACTGAAGCACGGGATTCCCAGGTCCCTGTCGGTTGGTACTTGGTGACTGTTCCTGGTCATGCATCATTCTGCTCAGTGCGCTCCGCTGGGAAAGAGGACTTCATGCTTCTGGATTGGTGGTCGGTGAAGCTCAGAAAAAAGAGCAAGCAACATCGCCGTGCCAACGCGGCAGCCAAACCCCAGCCATGGCATAGTCGTGTGATCGCTGGAACCGCTCCTTGGACAAGCCGGCAGGGTCCATCAGGGATCTGCCCAGGGTAGACCGAGTGCCTCTTCTGCCCTGTCCTGTTACCCTCGTCTCGACTGTCGAATGTCTGTGGGCCCGAAGTTATCTCACAAATAAATCCTGTGCATCACTTGGTTTGTTTGTTTGGGCACGTATTGTCGAGAGCTAACTTTGTGGTCACTTAATTAGAATTGGATCCATTGTTCATTTCTTCTTGTACATTCCTGACTATTGTGTTTTTGGTAGAAATACAATTTATATATGTGACTTTCTCTCTGGATGGTTCCTATTTGTTCTGACGGTTTCGTCTGGAGGCTCTGTGGAACCTTGCAAAGGTAAGTTGGTCCAGAAGTTCGCGTCAAGTGGTCAGGGTTTGCTCGGCCCTGATAAGATCAACTAGCGATCGCCTATCAGCATGGCATTCCCTCGTTTCAAAGACCTCAATCTGTATGGTAACACAGCTGTGGACGCGGGGATCTGGCATGTCTCTAGAATGGGGGAATGTTACGGTCGTTTTGACACAACTCTTTGGATTCAAACTGAGCAACTGGGACGATCTGGTGACTGCAACAATAAATTTATACACAATATATTGTTACAGTGCCAGGTGTCGGCCGCGAGCCGACCACTCTGATGGAGCCGCAAGTCGAGTCGGCCCAACCGATTGCCCGGAATATAGATCGCCGCCTGGATAACTCCAAGGCCGACGGGTCCTTGTGCAAGAACCGAAATACGCCAATGGGCAGACCACGTGGGGTAGGGTCGATGGCCAATCTTCAATTTACCTAAATACCCACGTGATCCAACTACCGGAGTATTCCACCCTCGACGGAACTCGTACGGAACAAGCCGCTTAAGCGAGCCTGTCCCGTGCGCGATTCCGAGCGGCTTAATCGCCGAGAACCGTCCGTCCGAATGTCCCCCTTTTATGGCAAACCAACGGCTTTCTAACTACCAATGCACGAAATGCTCAGTCAATGAAAGAATCGACGTGACGAGCTGAAAACAATTAACAATTGGGGTATGTATAAATAATAATGGGGAACTCGGGAAGCACGTAAGAGCAGAACTATACCAACTATACGAAATGCAATGCAATCATTTACAGCACACAAAGCACTTAACAGTTTCCTACTTATTAGACAGGCCCACGGACACACGTACGCGCGCGCACGCACGCACGCACGCACGCACGCACGCACGCACACACACACACACACACACACACACACACACACACACACACACACACACACACACACACACACACACACACACACACACACCCAAGAAATGGTGGCTGATGCCTTTAATAACGGACTCCAGCTCGGAGGACAGATGAGCTGAAGCCCAGAACCTATATCGAACGTCTCCACCTCGTGTGGTCTTCAAGCTGTTCGGACCCGGGCTCCAGCGAGAGCGAGCTGGATCCAATCGCCATGAGCCGCGATCCTTCCTGAGCTCCAGCGAATCCTCTCGCACTTCCGAACACGTGCTGGTGAGATGAGGCGCCGATCCTTCCCGTCGATGCGTCGCTATCTCGAAGAACCACGAGCTCCACGAACCAAGAAGAGCCAGCCGAGCAACCAGCCCAACTCTCTTCCAATGAACAAAGCCTCTCTCAACACGAACCAAGAACTCCGAGCCGAGCAACCAGCTCAACTCTCTTCCGATGAACAAAGCCTCTCTCTTTGACGAACCAAGCCAGAGCCCAAAAAGCGAACCGAGCCAAGCAGAACCCGAAGGTCTGCTGAAAAGCCAAGTCGAAGCAAAAAGCTCTCCAAAAAGTCTCCTCCCAAACCCAAGCCAAGCAGAACCCGAAGGCCGACTGAACAACCCAAAGCAGAAGCCGAAGCTCTACTGCATAACCCACAATCTCTTCCTTATCCTCATCCGCCCCCTCCCCCACTCCTGGCGTGAGTCATGCCCTCGTGCTCCATCCCCCTGCTCAACCACGGGTGGGAGGAAGTTGTTTACGCCCCTTGATTCAGGACGGGAGGGCTCTTCCTCCTCTTCGCAGAAGAGGGGGAGGGGCGTCTCCATTGTGTTATGATCGCTCCCTAACTCTTAAAATGAATCTCACAGCGCACTTAATCGATTTCTGCCCATTAAACAATGAAAAGTGAACTATCTAGGGAACAAGCACTTATCGACATAACTGACTAAAGGAACCTGAATGTTGTGTGCAATCGAATTCCCAAATTCGTAGCAATATATTACACATATGAATAACAATAAATATATATTGCAACTAAAAATAGAATTAATGTATAAAATAAAATAATTGTTCAACCGATAAACGTTAATTTAGATATATAGAATATAGAACGCACAGTAAGGAAATATTCTTCCTGATATATTGATTGCGATTTCATTTTTCATTATCGATTATCTAGATTCATATTTCATTCTAAATACAGTTCGGATATACTGAACAAGCTCAAATGATCTACGATCCTCGTCCTCTTAATGATGACGTAATAAAAACGAATATGACGTCATTGTGATGCATCAGGTTTGCGATAAATTATAATCTGTGCTAATAGTGTACGTCATTGTGTAATTTGGTCAACTTTTCATATAGAATCTGGAAACTTGTAATTTTTCACTTCCTATGTTTGCAGTGAATGCAAAAACAGCTGTTTCCAATTTTTTTATTCATAAGCAGTCACCAAAATACAAAATTTGAGAAATCGCCATATTTTACCCATTATAGCACATTCAGAGATAATAAAAAATCTGTTCAGCTAAATTTAACCCAGTTAGGCATTATTTACGAACCCCCCCCCCCCCCAATAGATGACAGCCAAATATGCACAAAAAGTACGTTCTGTAGTACTGAGAACATACAATTTGAATGGATGTGCGAATACAAAACACAAAGATGCTTAGGCATATATAATTATTTAGTCATCCAAGTCCTCATTTTCCTCGTCATCGCTTGAATTCTCATCAATTGCAACATTGTTGCATGTGTCCTCAGCTCCTTCACACTCGCAGAGCTCTGTACAGGCAAGATTATGTGCCTTCCAAGAGCACCGTCCACTGCACTTACTGGCGACACAAGAACACTTCACAAGTTCCACCACAGCCTCCGGTGCTGATGGAACTTTTGAGACAACTGGACATTGTGGCCGTCCTTCAGTTGTCGCCATCCCAGAGTAACAGGATCCAGTAGAATTGGTACAGCTACTAAGTCTTGCAACCATATGTTGGCTTGTAGGTGTGCGCGCAATATATGCTCAGTGATACATCCTTGAGTCGGAAGTAGCTTCTCCACACCTTGGTTACCCTTCAGCTGCTTGAACATGTGCCAGCTCAGTGCCTTGGCTGATGCAAACTCAGAGTTGAACAGCTGACACACAAACTTTTCACATCCAGACAACACCCCTGGTGATGGGTACACTCCAACACCAAGTCCAGCAAGAGCACAGATAACATCTTCGCCTGACTTCATGAAGACTTTAAAGCATGATGACTTCCCCTTTCCGTTGATGTGACCAGTGGTATCACTACCAGTGAGTGCATGCAATCCTGGCAATGCTGCTGCTCCTTCTGCACCTAGAGCAACATAGATGGGCTTGAGTTTGATTTTTTGTCATCCATCTCCAGTGCCCATGATGATTACACTGTCCGGCTTCAGATCAGGTACTCTTCGCAGAGCAAGCACTAGCACATCAGTATCACAAGAATTTGTGCACAGTATTGCCCAGATGACTCACTGCCACTGCATACAAGATCAACAGTGTATCAGCTTCCTCTTGTGTACTCGGAATGCTCACCATGTTTGGCTGGGAAGAAAGGACGCCTTTCTGGGTGTGTGTGGTGATCGGCACTTTGCACAATCGAACAGCTTTTTGTGCAAGATACAACACAAGATTGGCTTTTGTTTCCTTAGTGCTCAGAAATGACTTGAAGTCTTTAATGCATGTAGTATCGTCTACTTTATACCCCTTGTCCTGTGTTCTCCCTGCTGTACAAAGCTGTCTGGTTCTGTCCTTGAGCAAATTAATGATGCTGTAGTTGTCAAATACTAGGTATGCATCCATGTAACCAACCAATTTACCATCAACACTTCGAATAAAACAGTCCAACAGATCTTTACAGGTTTTAATTTGGCTTTTGTAGACAACCATCTCCTGTACGAGAGCCATGCCATCTATTATGATGCTGGTCGGGCCGTGTTGGGTGTACCGTGTATCGATTTTCGTCACTCGTTGGCCGCCATCTTGGATTTTTGTCATTAGTAATGTTTGGAAAAATTGGAAACAGCTGATTTGTAGTCCTATGTGATCTTAGGAAGTGAAAAAACACAAGTTTCCAGATTCTATCTGAAAAGTTGATCATTGTATGAATTGCTACATAACAACAAACACTATAATGCTCGGCTTGATTCCCGCAAACAAAATTCAAACAGCTTGCCTAGTTTCAGAGATAATGGTATAGGCGATTTCCATTAGTGGCGATATTATGACGTCAACTTTTTTTCTGGGAAGAATTTCCAAAAACGGAGATGGTTACTGCCTGCGCGTGGGCTTTATGCATATACATGGCAAGTTTCACAAAGATCCAATGAAAACTCTGAGTTGTGAAACAAAAAATGTCAAAAAATAGGAATGACGTCATAAAAATTGATATGACGTCATCGTGATGTATCATATGTGCGGTAATTCATCTCTGCTAATGCCCTGTTCGATTCCCGCAAACAGAATTTAAAAACCTTGCCTAGTTTCGGAGATAATTTTTTGGTGATTTCCATTCGCGGAGATATTTTGACGTCATAACATTTTTTCTTGGAGGAATTTTCAAAATCTGAGATGGTTACTGTCTGCGCAGAGTATTTTTTACATGTATACGCCAAGTTTCAGGAAGTTTCGATGAAAACTGTAGGCTGTGAAACAAAAAAGTCCACAAGAACAACAACGTGAGTAAGACTGAGAGATCCTCCATGAGGATCTAAAAATTCCACAAGAAGAAGCAGAGGAACAACAACGTGAGTTAGACTTAGAGATCCTCCACGAGGATCTAAAAAGACAAAACCGGAGCATTCATGGTCATGGACAACTGTAACACTGTCGGTACCCCGTTC
>NC_140968.1:102553306-102565806 GCF_056783735.1 Eptatretus burgeri | reverse complement strand
TGTGTGTGTGTGTGTGTGTGTGTGTGTGTGTGTGTGTGTGTGTGTGTGTGTGTCTTCTCCATTACTCCAAAACTATAAAGCCTAGCAGCCTGAAACTTTGCAAGCATACGAAGAAAACTCCAAGGAAGTACAGGAGTGAAAATTGGGTGTTTGGGTTAATTAAAACACCCCTTTTGAAGATAATTAATGTCCTCATTTAATTATATCCTTCATCAGGCAATCCTCGGCAACCTCGCTGTCTGGGTCTTGAGGAAATTCCTGGGTAACCTCGCTGCGGTCTGAAGCCGCCATGGTTTTTGCCCTGTGCAACCACGCTTTGATTTGGAACAGGCCACAACGATTTCTTAATGATAAAGTTTTTTTTCCCCCACTTTCCTCACTCATATTATTGAATATCTGTTCATCAAAGCTACGAATTGTTGTGTACATCGCTTTTGTAAGTATTGTAGTTTTCAAATTTGGAGAGTTATTTCATGCATTATGTGATACGATTTTCCACGATCTACTCTCACAGATGAATAAAAGTGTATCATCGAAATATTATTTCGGTTTTGAGGATCGGATATCATCCGGACAAAATAAGTATCAAAATCTGATGTGAAATCTGATAATTTAAATAAATAACGAGTCTTATAATGAAGCTGATAGACCTATTTACTTAAAGCAAGCAAGGTTATGTTCCCTCCTTCTCCACCCATACACAAGAAAATGAGAAATGTCCAAAACATTAAACTTATATTTTTCTACTGTTTGGAGAATTATATTGAGTAAATAAAAAATTTAGGAACGTGCCAAAATTAACCAGCTTCATTGAGCTGTATGATTTAATGCATACACTGCAAGACCTCATGCCCTGTACCCCAAAGCGATTGCCGATCAACAGTGTCTGCCAGATCTGTGTCTATATTTTCGGTGGGCTCGCGAGATACAATAATCAAGGCAAATCTGGTGAAAAACAGACGTTTTTAAAAAAACGTTGGAAGGTTTGCGCGAACCCCAAAATGATGTACCATGTGGCACGTGCACAGACCAGCAGGCAAGATGGCGGATTACCTGCAATGCTTATTTCACAGGCAATTGAACTATGGGATGTCTCCAAGGTTGTTCTGCATTAAGCTGCAACTCTTTTGTGGATAAATTCATAATTTGAAAATTCATTTTAGTTCATTAACTGCTGTGCGTGTTGAAGACCAGCTTTAAAGTTAAAGGGATCTTTTATGGTATGCAGTGACAGCCAACCCTTCCTCATCAACCATTTCATTGGAATGCTTGCATGAGTGCTTAAGCCACTTGCCGAACGCCTTACAGTTGATAGTGGGACCGCGTTACGTCTTTCAGAATGAATCGTTAACTCACTGCGGACACTTTTGCCAGCCACGTCATTCAGAGCGAGTGGTTCGTGCTCCGCCGCCCTGAGTGAGTGGTTCGTGCCCTGGCGCCCTGAGTGAGTGGTTTCTGCTCCACCGCCCTGAGTGAGTGGTTCGTGCTCCGCCCTGACGTGGGATAAGCAAACACATTGTGTAAGATGGAATAGGTACGCAACAATGTATAAGGTATGAGGAGGTGAGATAAGCACATATATTGAATGAGGAGGAGGGATAAGTATGCATATTGTATGAGGAGGAGGGATGAGCATGTACATTATATGAAGATGTGGGATAAGTATGCATATTGTATGAGGAGGGATGAGCATGTACATTATATGAAGATGTGGGATAAGTATGCATATTATATGAGGTGGGATGAGCATGTACATTGTAACAAGATGTGGGATAAGTATGCATATTGTATGAGGAGGAGGGATGAGCATGTACATTGTATGAAGATGTGGGATAAGTATGCATATTGTATGAGGAGGAGGGATGAGCATGTACATTGTAAGAAGATGTGGGATAAGTATGCATATTGTATGAGGAGGAGGGATGAGCATGTACATTGTATGAAGATGTGGGATAAGTATGCATATTGTATTAGGAGGTGGGATAAGTATGCAGATTGTATGAGGAGGAGGGATGAGCATGTACATTGTATGAAGATGTGGGATAAGTATGCATAATGGGTAATTCCACTGTAACGGACGTAACATTCAGACAGAACTTATTGGCAGTTCTCAAAAATATTTCATGAAGAACAAGGTTATAGTACCAAATGTATTCGTTTATTTTGTGCAGTGAACACAAAGGTGCCAGGAAATGGTAATTATATGAGATGAAGAATTTTTGCCTGAGTGCTACGGTATGATGAATCTTCGTAACGGACGTAACCATCAAAATACCCGCTTTAGCGTGATGATCATTTTGCTCACAAATTTCTGTGAAGTGTTCTACGACAGAAGACTAAATCTGGTATAGCAGCTTGGTATAGGTACGTCATTGTATTCCCAGTATTTATTTGAGGAATTAATGATACCGAGTAGGCAGTACCATGGCAAATGTAATGTAACGGACGTAACAACTGAGCGTAATGGACGTAACATCTCTGGACGTTTATTAATAAACGTCTGAAGATGCTACCATAATGTATGCAGACACTGCTTGATGAAGCTAATATTGCAAAAATTCAATTATTTCAATTCATGATCTCTCATATGGTAGATAAGGTTTAATGAAAAATGTACTTTCAAAAAATAGCCACCAGGTAACTTTTCCAATGGAATTACCCTAATTGTATGAGGAGGTGGGATAAGTATGCATATTCTATGAGGAGCGATAAGCACACATATTGTAGGAGGAGGAAGGATAAGAACACATATTATACAAGGAGGTTGGATAAGCACGTGCATTGTATGAGGAGGTTGGATAGGCATCAATATTGTATGAGGAGGTGGGATAAGCATTCTTATTTTATGAAGAGGTGGGATAAGCATGCATATTGCATGAGGTAGGTACAACATGAATAAAGTGTGAGCAGGTGGTATAGTCATCCCCATTGTGTGAGGTAGATACTGTATCGCATGCAAATTGTATGAAGAGGTCGATGCAGTACGCATATTGTATGAGGAGGTAGATGCAGTACGCATATTGTATGAGCAGGGGGGGGGCACAGGAGAGGCAATTACTGGAAAAATATCTGGGGAAGAAGAAACAACTGTACTTTGTAATGTATTTGTGGATTTGGAGAAGGCGTTTGATGGGGTGCCTCGGGAAGTGGTGCAATGGTCCATGAGAACGTTACGTGTGGAGGATTGGTTAGTTAGGGTTTCCATGGCAATGAATGATGGCCCAAAAACCTCTGTGAGAGTAAATGGAATGCAGAGTGAAGATTTTTAAGTGAAAGTGGGTGTTCATCAGGGGTCAGTCTTGAGCCCAATCCTGTTCATCATGGTTCTTGAGGCGATATCACAGAATTTAGAGGATGCTCACCTTGTGAACTCTTGTATGCTGATCACCGAGTGCTGATTGCCAACATTGTGGAAGAGGTCATAGGAAAATATACAGTCTGGAAGGAGGGTAGGGAGGCCAGAGGACTGAAAGTTAATACAGGGAAAACCAGAAGGGCACTCGGTTGAAAGCATACCTTTACCACGTAATGCCTGATCCATGAGAACATATCTGGTCCATTACATTTTTGAAATATCGTGCTACATATCGTTTTTGGCCCAATCTCTCAATGATGAAGAATCACTTAGGAAATTAAATAATTCTCGTATCTCGATCCGGATTTGGATCTTAAACAAAATCGAATCAATTAGTCCTTCCCACACACCCAACGTGTCCACCAAACTTCATCTGCATCCGTCCACAACTTTTTGAGATATCATGCTATATATTGTTTTGGCACTAATCTCTCAATGGTGAAGAATCACTTAAAAATTCTAGTAGGCGGATCCAGATTCGGATCTTCACCAAAATCTAATCAGTTCGTCCTTGTCACACGCCGAACCTGTCCACAAAATTTCATCCGGATCCATCTACAACTTTTTGAGATATCCTGCACACAAACAAACAGACAAACAGAAAGGGGTGAAAACATAACCTCCTTCACCTTCGGTGGCAGAGGTAACAAAATAACTGATTAGTGGTGCGGGAGAAGGAAGTGTGTAAAAAAGAGGGAGGTGGTCCTGTGCTGTCTGTAGAAAAGGTGTTGGTAGCAATTCAATATTGTGTAAATCCTGCAACTGCTGGGTGTACAAGAGGTGTAGTGGCATCAGGGGAAGACTGCAGGTGACACCCGACTTCAAATGTGCTGTTTGTGCGGGTAAACAAGTGGCTCCAGTTAGAGTGAAAAGGTTAGTTTATGGGGATATATCTCTGGAATATGTAGATAAATTGTTGCCTTAGTGATATGATTAGTGCAGGTGGTGGTGTGGAGGCAGCAATGAATGCAAGAATGAGAAGTGGCTGGAGGAAGTTTAGGGAGTTGTTACCCCTACTGACATCAAGAGGGACCTCTCTCCGATTAAAGGAAAAACTGTCTGCAGCTTGCGTTAGAAGCATGATGTTGTATGGCAGTGAAGCATGGGTGATCAAAAAGGAAGATGAATGGAGGTGTGAATGAAATGAAATGAGAACGGTGAGGTGGATGTGTGATGTGACACTGAAGGATAGGAAATCAAATGTGGAATTAAGAGATAGGTTCGGTATAGAAAACATTCGTGACGTTATGCGCAGAGGTCGGTTGAGATGATTCGGACATGTGGAAAGGATGTGGGTGGGTAGTTGTGTGAAGTTGTGTCTAAATATGAATGTGAATGGAAGGAGAGAGTGAGAGGACATCCGAGGAAAATATGGGATGTGTTGCTGAGAGACGATCTTAGAGTGAAAGGCCTAACAAGAGGGCGAGCAAGGGATCATGCAGCCTGGAAAGCAGCCATTAGGTTCCCATAGTGTGCTGCCTTTTTGGCTGCTGGTTGCATCATTGGTTAGGGGCGCAGTTATGCCGCTGATGCAGTGCCCTTATTACTAGTACACTGGTATTAATTTTGCCGACCTCAGAAGGCTGAGTCAATCCCCTGGTGTCAATTCAGTGGAAAACGGGGCTTAAACTCAGGACCCTAGGATCCCAAGCCACGATCCTAACCACAAAGCCAACACCAGGCTACAGCCATTTGGTGAACCGCAGTTTACACATGCAAGCATGGAAACGGCCGTAAAAACGATGATGATGATGATGATGATGATTGTGATGATGATGATGATGATGATGATGATGATGATGCAGGATAATCATCCATATTGTATGAGAAAGTAGATACAGCACGCATATTGTATGAGGAGGTAGACGCAGATCGCATATTGTATGAGGAGGTAGATACAGCACGCATATTGTATGAGGAGGTAGATACAGCACGCATATTGTAGAGGAGGTAAATACAGCACGCATATTGTATGAGGAAGTAGATACAGCACGCATATTGTATGAGGAGGTAGATACAGCATCCATATTGTATGAGGAAGTAGATGTTGTTCTTGTTGTTATTCGTCTTTCGGCTGCTCCCGTTAGGGGTCGCCACAGCGGATCATCCTTTATGATCCGCATAATGATTTGGCATAGGTTTTACGCCGGATGCCCTTCCTGACGCAACCCTGGTCGCCTCTTACGACACAGTGATATGTATGAGGAAGTAGATATAGTTCGCATATAGTATGAGGAAGTAGATACAGCACACATATTGTATGCGGAGGTAGATACAGTATGCATATTGCATGAGGAGGTAGATACAGTATGCACATTGTATGAGGAGGTAGATACAGTACGTACATTGAATGAGGAAGTAGCTTCAGTAACCATATTGTATGAGGAGGTATATATAGTATGCACATTGAATGAGAAAGTAGCTACAGTACGCATATTGTATGAGGAGGAAGATACAGTATGCACATTGTATGAGGAAGTAGATACAGTGTGCATATTGTGTGAGGAGGTAGATAAAGTATGCATATTGTATAAGGGGGTCGATACAGTATGCATATTGTCTGAGGATGTGGATACAGTAAGGATATTGTATGAGGAGGTAGATACATTTAGCATATTGTATAAGGAGGTAGATGCAGTCTGAATATTGTATTACGAGGAACCCCAAAATGAACCCGAGATACAGTAAGCATATTGTATGAGGAGGTAGATACAGTATGCATAGTGTATGAGGAGGTAGATACAGTATGCATAGTGTATGAGGAGGTGCAGTCAGCATGAATGGTGACCTTGAGCCGAACCAAGGCCGATATAGCACGTCTCTTACGTGCATTGCAATGCAAATAAGTTGTCCAGAGAGTCACCCAGAGATGGGTGCCTGAAGTGCACAACAAACTGGACATGAACATTCCATCAATTTCTTTTCTTGCAGTTTCCTCGATCAATAATCCATTAAATCGTATTTATCTGCTGCTGAAACAAATTACCCACTTTCACTTTTTTGCTCATCTCCTCACGCAGCGCATTTAAATCATGGACATCGTGCACAGACATGCTATTTGCGCATTTAGCCTAATGATGCAGATAAATGGGAACGTTTAGAACCATCAGCAGTCCTGGTAAGGAACACATGCACACGTGCACACACACGTATGCAAGCACAATCGTAAGCACACAGGTGCACCGTACACATACATCCACACACTTATACGCACACACATTGCACATAGCAATGCATTTGTATACTGTATGCAGGTTGGGTCACCGATTAAGATCAGGTTGTTTGGACTTCAAGAAAACACAGGAAGATTGATGTTTAGAGCTGCAGCAAAAATGAACCCGAGAGTGCAACACGGCAATGGTGGGCCAAACTGCATAACTTCCTTGTTTGATGTCCCATCAGATCATGTGACGACGACTTGCACTTAGTTGTATTATAAGTGTAGTTTCTCTTGTAGTCCCGTGGAGACTGTGAAACCATTGTATGAAATTTCCATTCTGCATACCTTTGGTTTTTGATACAACTTCCTGCAATCCTGACTCCAGCTTCGATGACCCTCAAGTTTGATTTCCTCGTGATGTACTGTAAACATATACATATATATATATATATATATATATATATATATATATATATATATATATATATATATATATATATATATATATATATATATATACATATACATACATACATATATAATTTTATATATATACTGTATATATACATATACAAATATATATATATGTATACTGTATATATATATATATATATATATATATATATATATATATATATATATATATATATATATATATATATATATATATATATATATATATTGTTGCGGATTCGCGCCCGCCGGCGTGCTGACGGCCACGTAACTCGAATCGCGGCACGTCGCCCACCGGACGGACAATCCAGTCGTGACCCTCTCGGACTAATGCCGGGAACCAGTCACGGGTGGACCTTTCGGTCTCACCGCGATCGAGCCAATCAGCCCCCGCGTGGGATAGGGTTGCTCGCCAAATTCGACCTACCTAAGTACCCACGCGGAGGGTAGACCGGGCGATCGCACCTCGCCGCAGGTTGACTTCGGACACGGGCCACTTAAGCGACCCGTTCCGTACTATCAGAATAACCGAGCGGTGTTATCGTCGACCTCGACGGTTCGATTAATTATCGGGCGTATTCAGCCCACTACCAACCCTTTACGTGAAGCAAGATGAGGATTCAATGGAGGAAAAGACGAAGCGAAGCGGGAGAACAGTTCAACAATAAAGCACATTTATTCGCGGCACACGGGAAGCACACAAATACAATTCCACCAAATGCACACAAAAAAAAGAAAACACAATTCCATTTACACAAAAAGCAAATATAAAAGCGAAAACACAATGCAGAGCGAATACCGACTACCGAGCACACGGCAACACTTATACAATTCTACTTCACAGACGGCGCCGACAACACATACCCAAAACCAAGGAAAGAATACCCTCAAGAATGAGGCGGGCCTGAGGCCGAGACCGGGTCGCGCCTACCCGTCTGGTGATGAGACGCGGAGCGGCGATGGCGCCTCACTCCGCGGGCCTCGCGGACAGTGCCTGGCAGGGGGTGGGAAAGGGGCCCCCTTGGTCGCACTATCTCAGCGCGGGGGGGAAACAGGAGGGGGTTGCTGATGCTCGGGGTATAGAGGATCTTTATTATCCCTGGTGTGCGTCTCCACCTCGGCCAGGTCGCGCTGCCGGCCTTCCTCGGGCGTGCAGCTCCCGGCACCGTCGCGAGCACCCCCTCGTCTGCCTTCGCCGCTGCCGCCTCTCCGCCTCTGGACTCTCCACCCTGGACTCTTCTTTGGGCTCTCCTCGTTCGACTCTCTTCAGCTTCTCCAGCTACTGCAGGCTTCGGGCTCCAGACTTCCACACCGCTCTGACTGATGAACACGGTCCTTTTATCCCCCCGTAGCTTCGCCTTTGACCCCCTCCCTTTGACCTTTCACCTCGCTCCCCATTGGCCCGAGAAAAAGTGGGCGTGAAGGCTTTTTGATCCACAAATTTGCATATATCGATGGTTCTGGAGGCGGGGCCAAATCGCCCCTCGCTCACCGATTGGACGGCAAAAAGTGGGCGTGTGTCGTTTTTGATCCGTTTTTGAAGCACAAAATCCGTGATTTTGTACACGCTGTTCAACGTGCGCCCTGCACGAGTCCAACACCGGTACCCACAGCGGGGCAAGAACGGTGGCGATGCTACGGTTGCGAGGTGTGACGTGAAGGTCGTGGCGGTTGTGGTGAAGCGGTGTTGTGGTTGGTGGTTGATGTTGTGGTTGTGGTGGTAATCATGGCGGTTGGTCCAAAATAAAGATAGTAAAAGAAAAACGGCTATCCTGAAGAGTCGCAGCACGTATAAATGACATGTATTCCCACTAGACAACGGGTTTGGGCCTAACTACACATGCACTTACCGAGATACCTCACCTAAGGGACCTGAATGGTGGTTTGCGAATTTGGTAACCACAACACTACCCCCTCCCCTTTTTACAGACTCGTCCCAAGTCGTCAAATTTTCGTGTGCCATCATGTGTAGTTTTCCCCTAGTACATTTTACCTACGGATCCCTGAGTGCGACATTCATGGTATTCGTGTCCCCAAAATAAATAACCTGAGGGCTGCGTAACTACCTAAACAAACTCACTCACATGGACGACTTAAATAAAATTGCCGGCGCTAAGACAAACATGCCGGGGGCGCACTCATATTTACAGTACATCTTAACCTTAACTTACAAATTTTACACTAAACCATGGCCCAGGATCATTGAACTCTGCAAAAAGAAAGCAGTTAGCAGGGAGCCAGGCTGCCCGCATGCAGTCTCTGGCTCAAACAATGCAGGTGACAGGGAACGTGGCTGGCTGCTCACACGCAGTCCAAGGCCTTCCCTTTTGAACTGAACCCAGTGAACCACAACGGTGCTTGGGCTGCACAACGCAGTCTCCGTGCCAGCTCAAGTGGCACACGCAATGAGCACAACGAATGGATGCATGAACGGTTTGAACTGAATGCAGTGAACCACAACGGTGCATGGGCTGCACAAACGCAGTCTCCGTGCCAGCTCAAGTGGCACACGCAATGAGCACAACGAATGGATGCATGGACACAAACACGGTGCACGGGCCGCCACTGCAGGCCCGTGTTGTAGCTGCCAACAGGGCAGTTCTTGCAGCTTGCAAACTGTTGCCTTGATCCTGGCGCACATGGAAATGAACAGGGGGGGCAAAGCAAAAATTGAACGGGGGCTGGTGAACAGGGGCAGTGGGCATGGCATGGCAAAGGCAGCAGGCAAACATAGCCCGCAGAAGAAGGCCGCTGCAGGCAAACTCAGCCCGCAGAACCAGGCCGGCACAGGCCTCGAAGAAAAACAGCCAGCAGATGAACTGGCCGGCACAGGCCTTGCAGTAACACAGCCAGCAGATGAAGCTGGCCAGCTTTTGCCGTCAGTGGAAGTTGGTGGAGGGAGTGCGGTGGTGCTGGCCACTTGGAAGGCGGGCTCGGACCTACCTACCCGTCTCCCTCCCAACCTATCGCCTTTGCCTGTCACTGTACATACCCACTCCCTTAATTTGTCAAACCCCAATTTAGCCCCAACTTATTTTTTTGTTGTTTTTATTTTTACTCCCCCACTATAAATCGTCCCCTAACCCCCTTTATCGTCCTTGTTCGGCTAACCTATTCTGTCACCTAGCCTACTCCCAACCCCTACGTTCCCTTCCCGGAGGGGAACAAGGGAGAGCTAACGTCCTGTGTCGAGGCCCAACTCAAGCCTCAGAATGGCCTCCCCAGAGTTCGGCGATCTTAACACCAAGTGGGTCCAGCGGCCCACAACGACAGCGAGGGGATGGATGGTGCGGAGGGGTACATCTCCTAATCTACCCTAACCATTAACTGTTAAACTACCCCGGGGCTTCAACAAGCGCCTCTCGCTTAAACTATTGGTTCTAACAACCCAGATTCCCGTCGCCTGTGTTGGTGTCCTCACAATTTCGGGCCTCGCCCCCCAATTTTCGCTCCGTGCCCTCACACGGTCTCCTGGCTGGGACACGTGGCTCCCTTTGGCAGGCACGTCCCTCTGCCGATTCTCCCGCTATGGCACCCCCGGGCACTACACTGCCTCCGAGCCTACCAGCTCCCTAACACCGGGGAGTGCCCCCCATGGCACCTCCCCTGAAACGCACACGTGGCAGGCCGGCCTCCCGGGCCCCTTTCCGAGGGTCACCCGTGCCCACAACACTGCCCACGCGGCTAATGGCGCCCCGGGCCCCCGCACCAAGCAGGCGCACCCGTGCCCACTACTCTATCCCGGCCCCCCATGGGCCCATGGCCTACCGCGGCCGACTAGCCTGGTGCCCGGGGTACCCACTCAGCGATACTCACCTTTCGCAGCCACGCTCCCAAGCCCGTCAACAGGGCTCCTGCACCCCTCCAAATGGGTCTCGAGCCTACTTTCTCACCAACAACAAAACGACCTCCATATTTCAATTTGACTAACCCAGCTAACTCAATTTACTCTGACCCCGGGGTCCCTTGGGCGGGAGTCACTCCTCCCCCCCAATCACTCATCGCACCATGCATTCCCCATTCGCTCCATACACACAGACCCGCTGGCCTCACTCACTCACCAAGCACTCACCTCACAACTCACCAACTACTCTTCAACACACACACCACTGAACTCTGCCATCCTCCTAACTACATCCCCTAACTAACTCGTGCTCCCACGTCGTCCCTTAAACTAGTAGCACGTTCCTTTTAACACTACGTAGCTAAACTACGTCCCCTCTACACACTCACAAGTCTGTCACTGTCTCCTAACTCAAAAATAACTTTTATTTCCCCACCTAAAGCTCATCTAAATCCCTCTAACTAATCCATTCCACGGACTCCATGAGGACTTACCCCTGCCCCATGAAGTCGGTCTAACTAAGCTAACCCTTCCCCCTAACTAGTTTTCATCCTGTGCCCAGGTAAGGGGGTCTTTCACCCCTTGCCCAGGAATCCTGTACACCCGAAAGTGAGGCTTGCTTTTCTTTTTTTTTCATGCGCAGCACCTGCGCGGCAACTCAGAGCTCGCGCACTTTACACCTGCCCGTGACGTCATGCAGCTGCACGTGTTCCTCGTCCCTCCTTGGACGGGACCATCCGGCAGAGATACCCCTCCTGCCGGATTCCAACCACACGTGCAGCCATGACGTCACCGTGCGCAAAAAAAAAACACAAGCCCCACGTCTCGAGGGGTTCCCCACGCGAACACATGTGCTTTGCCCGTTGGAGCTCAACACACACGATCGCGTGGAGAACCCGTCCGGTCCAAATCCATTTACCTGCCTAAACTTTGTCCGTCCGCGGGATCGGCAAATCCACCGCGTGCGTTTCCGGACCGGGACTTCACTCTCGCAAGCGAGCACGTGGTGGTCTCGTGCGTTGCACAGCACGGACCACGTGCTCACTGCTGGGCGAACCCGGCACGGTCCCCGAAACAACCACAGCCGCTACTCGGCTTTCTCTCCTCTGTCGCCGTCTCCGTCTCCATTCCACACACGCATACCTGCGTGTTACGACGCACACAGTCCACTCCATCACATTCACACGGGGAGACGCGGCTGCGTGCTCCCGCATGCCAACCGACATCTCCCTCTCATACCGCTCTCTCACACACACGGTCTCCCTGGCACACAGCGACCTTGCACACGGCCGTTCACTCACGCGTGTGGGGGCGTATATATATATATGTACACACACACACACACACAAATATACGAGGCGCCGCGAGGAGGAGTGATGTAAGGGACACATCGGCCATTTTGGAGTTAATGCCATGGAGCACTATTTTAACCTTACCCTATCATCGGAACCCATCATCATCATATCATTAAAAAAATATTGCTTACATCACTCCTCCTCGTGGAGCCTCTTATGTACATATATATATATATATATATATATATATATATATATATATATATATATATATATATATATATATATATATATATATATATATATATATATATATATATATATATACAGTGGGGAGAACATTTGATACACTGCCGGTTTTGCAGGTTTTCCCACTTACAAAGCACGTAGAGG